>NW_028185117.1:2809329-2868958 GCF_003343005.1 Rhea americana | reverse complement strand
AAAAATAAACAGCTGAACACAGAAACAAAACGGTTATACCTTCTTTCTCAAGAGATTTATTATCTCATTTTCCTTTGTTGCATTTTAGGAATTTCTTATTTTTGCCTTGTTAATTCTGATCTAGATTTGCAGATACTGATTTCTAGAGTTATCTTCTAAAAGTCAAGGCTACATTAGAACCTGAAATTAAATTAGATACAAGAATTGTGCGCTCTCCCATGCTTGAAATAACTCCTAGAAACCCAATAGTTTGGCAGTGCTGGGAGCATGGAAAGACATTTACCCTTGACTTCTCTGCAGTGAGCTAAGGTGTTTTTCTATGTGTGCAAAATATTGACATCTTAAAATATGTATGTGTTAAGTAGGCAAAGATGTTTCACATTGAGCTGCCTGGAAATGTCCTTAAGAATATCTTTAAATATTAATGTTTCCCAGTGCAACCCTTAGACAGCCTGTTTGTAGTGATGAGGCATTTCAGCTTGCTGTAACTTTGCAATAATTACACCCCTCCATTCCCCCTCCCCCCTCATATTTTGGGCATATAGATAACGGCATTTTGCCCGGAGAGGGATAAAATTCATTTGTTGTTTCAAGTACTTCTTTTACAAACGGAAGCAAGTCAAAGCTACTAAGCACCTTTTAAGCATTTGCTCTTCTGTTTGTAATCATACTTCATACCAACTTTATAGCTAAGAGAACAAATGACTGGAAAAAATGAACATTAGAGTAATACTTTGATCTGACGCTGTCAGATAACTCTACTGTCTAATGGAAAGGCATAAACGTTCACTTCTCATCACAATGACCTGATGTGTCCACGGACGAAATTTTCAAGAAGCCTTTCAGTAACTTTGGAAGATAAGCTGTTTTTCCAAAAGATGAGTTTGGCACATATTCATGTCTAAAAATCAGTGTGACTTCAGATTCTAAGACTTTCAGGAACTGCTAAAAATGTCACCATCCATTTAGACAAAGTTTTCATTTTGAAAACTGAATGTGAAGCCCTAGGGTTAGGGGAGAGATCCACACCTTGGTTAAACTCAGCTGCAGGCACATGAGTCTATTATAGTGATATTCAAGACTGATTATACTAGTCCTCTTAAAGAATACACTGTATTGAATACATTGAGTAGTCCACACCTGAAATGGCTTGGCAGGACCTTCGCTTTTCAAATCAACACTTAAGTGAACATTGCTAAGGTGCTAGTCTGACAGCACAGATGCTTTTGTATTGGTATCGGACTGTGTTGCTCATCTCTGCAAACACCACACAGCGTACATAAATCAGGCGCTTCTCATCCTCTCTCATGTTCCTTTGTGTTGCAAATTATAACAAGGCAGGATGGAAACCCGCTTGCTCCTTGGTACAAAAGAAACAGATCATTTCCATGTCATGTGAGTCTACATCAATGGAACAGCTAACATATCCTCTTTCTCTCCAAACCACAGTGAAAGACGGCTCTTCCAGTACTGACACTTCCAGTACTGACACCTGCCTCCTTATCAGGCTTTACAGACAGCTGTGCACCTGAAGTGCAGTTATCTGTGAGATGTGCCAGGAGATACACTATCCAAGAGTAGTGGGCTGTCAGGCTTTTTGTGCTGAGCTAAAAAAAAAAAAATAACCACCGAAAATGTCTCATATGCTATAAGGAACTCATATATTTTATCCATAAAAGAATGAGAGTTTGTATGCAATCAGTGTGGCAACCACTTTAAAAGTCAGGTGTGACCTGATGTAGACCTGGGAAACATCTGGCCAACGGCTGTTGTAAGAATCATCCCTGGCTTCATTTTCTTACCTGGTCTAGCGATATTTCACAGGCCTCTCCAATAGCATTTGATGGGGATGCTGGGCTCAAAGTTAACTTCTGGATAGGAGTTAACAGTGCCACAAGATGTCAGGAGATAGGGAATACCTTTGATTCTGTGAATGAATCTCTTTTCTCATCTAGTTAAAAGCCCTCAGATCTCCAGAATCTCCACCTGGACATCCAAAATTATATCACCCAGATATACCTTGAAAGCACAAGACCTGAGGACAAAACAGACAAGCACGAGGCCAACCATCTCCAGTAACTATTCATAAAGATCTGCAAATTTCAGACTCCAACTCCACATGCTGGTAAAGTGTTCAGTTACAAAAAGAAGTCACTTTCCTGGCTCATATGAAAACTTCACCCTGTGATTTAGCTGTCTCTGGGACAAGAACCTAAACAGTTGGAGATTGTTAGCACAGAATTTTGGTATCTCTAAACCTATAAATGTCACAAAAAGAACTTTCCCTGAAATCTCTGACTTAAGTAATCACAGAGAAACATGGGCACCAGGCACTCAAGCTTCCATAAAACAGCACATCTAAACTCCAAATTCTCTCAGTGTTTCAGCCAAACTGTTGTGTTATTGCCATTTCCAAAGATAAAAACATTCTGCTAGGGGCTCACAGAAGATTACAGCTATGGGCCTCAACAATGTTCAAAGGCTACATTATCTGAACTACTTCATTAACATTACATCTGAATGCCAGACTTAAGAGCATCTCAACGACAAAATAGCTCAGTTCACCACTCAAAAAGGTTCACCACTTCTACGCGCACCGCTGCACTTTCCTCAAAGTCCTTTTGCAGGACACTTTCCAGCCATCAAATGTGTTGTTACTGCAGCTGAATTCCACTTTAATCCCTTCTTGAATTTTTCCTCCCTTCTAGGTAAGCCAGGACAAACATAGACTATACAATTCAACCCAAAATTGTTGTGATCACTACTGATCTCCTGTGGCAACTCTGCCAAATGTGCTGCCTAAAGAACAAGGAATCCAGACGTTTGAGATAAAACGTAAGCCTTTCAAAAGAGAAAGTGCTTGAACAAATTAAGATTAGCCAGATGATGACTTTTAAAGAACCATTCCTTCATTAAACTAATTTAGAAACCCCTAAAACACTGGACATAATAGCAAAAAAGCCTACTCCTTCAAGTGAAAGTCAGACGAGTTGGTTTCAAACCTGCTCCGCTTTTTATAATCCATGAAAAATGGAACCACAAGTTACTCAGACAATGATTCATAATAACAGATTACTTTTTAAATTGAAAATGTTTTTGAGTTAATTACCCTTCATTTACAATATAGGTGTATGTCAAAATTAAATCCTGTTGTTACTAAGGAAGAGAGTCTAAACTCACAGCAGGGACTTCTCTTCGTTAATCAGTATTTCAGTCTATAATGACGCAAGGATGCTTATTAGGTTTCAACAAAAGAATCTGTTATATGACGTGAAAATTATCATCAAGGAAAACCTGCATCACACAGTTGCTTCTATAAAATACAAAGCAGTGTGCAATTCTTAAAAGCTGTTTGAAGCCTTACAACAGGACAGCCCATGCCCCTCAGATTCTTTTCTGCTAACCCTTCCCATTTGGAGTCTTTGCAATAAATACTCATTTCCCTCAACTAAGGAAGGAGGAGTTTCTGAGAGGGAATTAAAAATATGGATTGAATCAGTAAAATAATTGGAGAAAAAAGCTGCTCAGCATTATCATGCACTAAAGGCAAGACTTCAAGCTGAGGACAACTGGCAAGACAAATTCCCAACCACAGGCATTGATCGCTGCCTCTTAGTCTAATACTGCTTGCTCATCTACTCACAGCTGGGTCTGGTCTTCACTAGAAACAATGCATGTAGGAGGTGGTAAGTAACTCTAAGGACTTGCAGCCATGGAGAACACTGAGCATTAGAGCTGCGTATGCAAGTAAATTGGTTTAGTCTGGAAAGGCAGGAGAAATGAATTCAGAGCTCCCAACTTGCAGGGGAGATAGTCTCACTGCTACACACCTAATCTCGTTGTTTCCAACTACACAAATCAGTTTGGGTTCCAGTAAGACTATTTTATCCAGAAAGGATGGCCACAGCTACAGATAGCCTGCAGACTATGTAAATGTAATACCAAGTCAATCTAGCTCCACTGGCAGCCAATAGGAATGACAAATGTACAGCAATTAAATGTGATAACTGGTCATGCCCACAGATACACCAAAACATGTAGTAGCGAGAGCAGCAAGAGTGCTGCAGGAAGAAGGTGTGAGATAAGGCAGGGATGAGAGGGCGAGAAAGTGCGAAGGGCTGATAAGAAACTTCAGTGCTGGAGAACAGGTCAGCAGCAGCAGGAGACGTAAAAGAGGAGACAGAAAGGGCCGAAGGGAAAGAACGGGCTTGCTGGTGTAGCTCTAACACAGGACCAGCACCAAAAGTGAGGTGTCCAGAGTATTTGAGCAGATAGTTTTGAAGTGAGCAAGGAACACTCGAATACAAAGGCTCTGCTGGCAGGCACCTTAATCTGTCAAAAATCTGTTGAGGGTAAATCCATTACTAACAGATTTCTGCCTAAAGTGAGTAGGGTGCCCTCAGATTAGAGAAGAGAAGGGGACTTCAAAGCAGGCTGAAGACAATGAAATGTAGCAATAAAAGACATTAAAAAAAATAACTATTGCTGCGAAACCTAGCACAGCAAGGCAAACCCATCTAGGCAAACTCATGGAATACTACTGCCTCTGACTAGCTAAAGCAGCTTGGCTGGTGATGCATTATGTTTGACATATTTTCCAAATGATTCTGTAAGGTTGCATTGTTCTTAAGTTGTTTTATTTTTTTAATGAAATGTCAAACTAAACCAAGTGATTGCATTTTGCTGCACTTCCTCTAAATGTACAAAATAGCTCTTTTCCCTACTGGAGGTAGCTTCTTGTGAGCTCAGTGGGGCAAAGCAACAACTGGTGTTAGTTTTGCTACAAGAAAACAATATTAACGGTGTGGTGAGACTACTGGGCTAGGTGACCCCTGTGCTATTCCTGACACTTGCACTGATTCTCTTTCAACTTTGAGAGAAACACTTCATCTGCTGAAAATTTTCCTACCTACAAAACCGGTCTCAGAAAATCTTCAAACTGTATTCTCATATCAATCACATCATATTTGGTAGCCTAAAGAAAGGTTATCACGTGATGTGAAAGCAGTAGACTTCATCTTCTGCGACTGTGAGAAGGTACCCCCTCCCCTTTTTTTCTTGCAGGGGGTGGGAGGACAGACAAACAGCTCAAGTGCAGATTAAAATCAAGATGTAAGCAACCAAACGAAATATAAATAGTTAAAACTAATAAAAAAGAATGAGAAAGTAGGTGGGAAGGAGATAACAGCATATAGTGCAAACCCTCCTTGGAAATGCGAGAATGATGATCTCCTAACATCCACACAGACAGCTAGTATTGCTCAGGGTGAGTTCCTCATTCACAGGGAAAAGGAGATTACTCACAAGCTTGACTAAGATCACCTGCTGAATCACTCCTTAAGATGTCCTTCTGTGCTCCAAATTGAAGACTGTTGAAAAATGATGAGCACTACATGCTTGCTTAATTGGAAATTGTGGTGAAAAGTGTTTTGATGTGGCTGGAATTCAAAAGAGAAGCCAAAATTTCAGATTGCATAACTATTCTTTTGTCTGTTTTATTTAAACCACTTCCTCTTCTCTCCCTACCTTTCTCCCACATACGCTGGGCTTTAAATCCCCTATCTTCCTGGAGTTCAAGTGGCATTTTCACTGACGGCTTGTCTGTGCAATTTTGTGGTAAAGGAGAGCAGGCAGTTCCACCCATAGCCTGTGATTTTCCTGCTTTGAAGGATCACTTAATTGAACCATTTCCTTATTATGCTCTAGACTAGGCCATAATAACATCTTTTTTAAAAAAACCTGCTATAGCTACAGCATTGCAGATTCAAGTGGTTTCATTTCAGAGCTCCCTGGCAAAGCTGACATCCATTCACCTCGAATGTACCAATGTAAAGTGACTCAGTTTTGCTTTCAGAGGGACCTGCAGTAACATCAGAGAATTGGTAACTTCCTGCCAGAACCCCTCCTGTGCCATGAGAAGGAAAAATAAAACCAGGATTTCAAGGGTTGGATACTCCAACTGGAGGTGTACAAACCATGCTACACTCTTTGCCTCTGTTTATGTTAATGAATAACTTTGCACACAGAAAATTAACGTGTGTAAATTAGCTTTAGCAAAGATGAGACATGGGTTAGGGCTCTAAATTCATATTTAGATGACTCCTTACCCTGGAAGTATTGAATGAGGAATGAACACAGATTTCTTACATTCTGTAGCAAAAGAGCCATCTTGCCAAAGTAGAGACTAAATAAATGAAGTCATTATTTGAAATCTAAGTGGATTTTGGGTTTTGTGAGAAAGACAACTGGCTGAACAAACATAATAAGAAGTCCTTTATTTACATCCAACTGACTGTAGATACCTAAAGTTTGTTTAAATTTCATCATTCACACCAACAGCATCTCAAGTAGAGAGATTTCAAAAATGGTACTCCTGCCCTTCTCAATTCCCATCAAGAAGGTTTCCATTTTCTTTTCAAAGATTTTCCATGCTGTTGTTTGTAGGGGAGGAAAAAGGGGAAAAAGGTGTTGCATATCAGAAAAGAGAAGGGTTTTTTCTTCTTCTACTGAGAACCTAGAGGTTTGCTCAGAGCCCCATTAGCAGTGCAACCCCAGTGCTTTTATTCACTCACTCTTCATGGACAAATTCACAATGAAAGAAAGGGAAAGATGGTCCTGAAAGATGTAGCAGAGCCCCTTACGCTCCAGTTAAAAGGCATTATGTTTCTAGGCAATTGCCTTCTCTCATAATGCCAGTGACTGAGGTGGGAAAGTATCTTCTGAGATGATGGGTGCTTCGCAAAGTAATTTGGTAGGAAAGAGATTAAGATGATCAACTATAGAGAACTGTATAAAGATCTAGAGGGAACAGGCTCTACTCTAGGAGATCACAATGTATCTGCATTATCTAAAGAGAAGCGCTCACACGTGGGTTAACAAATTACTATGGTTATGAAGAACATGTTAAACAGACTTCCAATAAAAGACATTGTCCGTACAAGCAATAGAAAGAATATGTTTCTCTACTGCCAAGATATAAACTACAAGGGAATACTTTGGCATCATCAATGTTAGCTGTGGCTGCACAAGGCCATGGAGGAATATCATATTTGCCCAACCCTTCCCCACTATCCCCAGTACTTTAGCTTATATAGAACTCTAATTATACAAAGGGAGCAGCCCACTGTGACTGGGTTCACTCATTCAGCCAGGAGGATGAGAAACCCCATGATTCATGAACTACTATAACGGATTGGCTTCCAAGTTTGCAAGAAAGACAAAGCAAACCCCTATTCTTCGGATCTACTGTTTGTTTAAATACTTTTATATAAGAAAATCGATAATTATATATTAAGTAGTTTTACATGTTTTTAAATTACCAAGCCTAAGGGAGAGATTTGCAAATAATGCATTTTAGCAAGTATTATGGGGAAAAGAATAATACTGAAATCAGAAAGAAAAAAAATATTTCCAGAAGGATAAACAAGAAATTGTATCGACTTGTGCAGTTGTTCTTTTATATATTCCTGGTTGTGCATGAAAATAATCAGCACAATTTCATCTCATTCAGGCACAAAATTTTCTGCACATGGATCAATGTCCTTTTACTCATTAATATACATTTCCTTTATAATTTCTGCTCTCATTTGCAGAGCATAAACAGTTTCTAATGGTTTCTTCCTGCTCTACACTTGAACAATGGCTCCAGTAATCAAGTAGAAAATTAATGAGAAGCAAAAGCTTATTTATAATTACGCTTAGACCAAATTGTTATTTAAAGTATGAACAATGTGTGAACTGTTATTCTACAAATTTCCTCTAATTCCTCACAGATGCTAATTAGAGTTTGTCATACCCACACCCAGAATTACTTGCTTCCCCAAACTAATCCTAAAATAAGCTTCTTCGTAACCTACTTGCCATCTAGAAAACAATCTCTTCCATTTTTGATGCCATTAAGATCAACGGTGTTGTTCACATGCTTAAAACTACTCATGTACTTAAGGACAGATGAAGGTACCACAGCTCCATCAGTGCTCACTGATGTTAGCAGGGCCTTACTGGAGTACAACAGCCGCTATCAAGGACGTCAGTCAAGATACAAGTAGAAATTTCACTCCAGCAGTCTTGGCCACTGTATAAGTAACAGGTAACATGGAGCTGATCATGATGGTCTGCGTGGCCAGGCAGGGAAGATCCGCAGGAAGAACTCTCACATGGACAAAGGATTCAGCTCATAGATCACATTTCCTATGAAATTGCAGTTTTAGGGATGTCTTTCAGAGGAGAAAGGAACTTAGTTGCTGGCTTCACTTGCTCATGCTATTTCTCCTTCTACTCAGCCTTTTGCTTCTTCCTGTTGCTTTCTCCTCCATTCTTAAGACTATTCATAGAAGATAAGTTCCAGGTGCCAGTTTCCTTCCTGCAAGATCTGGAGGCTGATTTATTTTAGCAGGAGGATCCGCCTGCCATTACCGCGAGACAGCACTGCTGTGTTACAGTAGGTATCCAATGATATGCATCATATACCTGGGGATGGAGCAAAGCCCTTACTTTGAAATGCCTTTAAATTATCAGTCAATTCAGGGTCTGGGCTAATGGCTTTCTAAATAGGATGCCATAAAAAAAAGAGTGTGAGATAGAAAGGGAAATACAAATCTGGGAGAGCCAGACCAACCATCAATAACTGTCAGAGTAGAATGCCCTCTACAAAGAGAATATCAATACTTTAGGCATGCACCCGTCCCCTCATCCACAGCACGGAGAACATTTTATAGGCACTAATTTGCAGTATTCTGCTACAAGGTAGCAATGTATTATTTCATGTGGAGCTCCTCAGGCAAGTCCTGGTTCTAGCAACCAGTGCTAGGTTTCAAATGTTTCAGGGTCCTTTTAGGGAAAATGACATAAAAAAACAGCTCAAGGCCATATTCAGAAACATATTTGATTTCAGCTCTGAGAAATACAAAGCAACTCTTCCCTGACCCTCCACCAGGTACTTCCTCCTCTATTGCAAAGCCTCCCTGGTGCAGAGCATAGCAAGTGCATGCAAAAGCAAGAAACTCAAACCACCATGCCACTGCTGAAATCATTCCCCACACAAACCCTGTGGTGACCTCCCAGCTGGCAGCACCGGCCTGTCTGAAGTATTTGCTTGGATACCACAGTAGCATGGAGCAGGGAGTAGTTTAACATCAGCTCAAGCATCTCCACACTGTTCTGCAGCCTCTGCTGCTCCCAACTGCAGCTACATCAGTATGACAGTACTGCACAATGCAACAATTTGACTTATTATCATGTCTCTTTTTCTTCATTGCTGACCTGGATGAAGGGACAGTGTGCACCCTCAGAAAGTTTGCTGGTGATAAAAAACTGGGAGGAGCAGCTGATACACCAGAGGGCTGTGCTGCCATTCAGAGAGACCTGGAGAGGCTGGAGAGTTGGGCAGGGAGGAACCTCCTGAGGTTCAACAAGGGCAAGTGCAGGATCCTGCACCTGGGGAGGAATAACCCTAGGCACCAGCACAAGCTGGGGGCTGACCTGCTGAAGAGGAGCTCTGCAGAGAAGGACCTGGGAGTGCTGGTGGATGGCAAGTTGACCATGAGCCAGCAATGTGCCCTTGTGACCAAGAAGGCCAATGGTGTCCTGGGGTGCATTGGGAAGACTGTTGCCAGCAGGCCGATGGAGGTGAGCCTGCCCCTCTACTCAGCCCTGCTGAGGCCTCATCTCGAGTACCGTGTCCAGTTCTGGGCTTCCCAGTTCAACAGAGACATGGAGCTACTGGAGAGGGTCCAGCGTAGGGCTACGAAGATGATCAGGGGACTGAAGCACCTCTCCTATGAGGAGCGGCTGTGAGAGCTGGGCCTCTTTAGCTTGGAGAAGAGAACACTGAGGGGGGATCTTACCACAGTGTACACAAATATCTGAAGGGAGGGCGTAAGGAGGATGAGGCCAGACTCTTTTCAATGGTGCCAAGCAACAGGACAAGAGGCAACAGGCACAAACTGAAACACAGGAAGTTCCACTTGGATATGAGGAAATATTTCTTTCCTGTGAGAGTGACAGAGCACTGGCACAGGTTGCCCAGAGAGGCTGTGGAGTCTCCTTCTCCAGAGATGTTCCAAATCTGCCTGGATGTGATCCTGTCTAACATGCCCTAGGTGACCCTGTTTGAGCAGAGGTTTGGACTAGATGGTCTCCAGAGGTCCCTGCCAACCCCAACCATTCTGTGATAAACAGAAATAACTTCTCCTTCCTCCTGTTTTATTCCACCTTGATCCATCTGATATGAAATACACCAAGACTCTTCCCCTGCTCTTTGATTGCAAGTTACTTTTCCTATCATTTTTCTTTTACATTACAAACCAGCTCCAGAAATATTTCTCCTACATAGTAATTTTGACTGTTCTCCATTTTTTGCCTTTCTTAATTGTTTGTATCTGAATAGTTCCTTCAAGACTCTCCAATTCCATGATCCAGGCCCTATTGTGCTAAGTGCTACAAAGAGATGCATACCCATGAAGTTACTCTAGCTTTGCCTACACCCTGCGCCACGGCAGCACAGGCCAGTTGGAATGCAACCTTGTGGTCGTATTAGAGCACATAGCAGAGCTTCTGGTCCAAAACTGGTTCTTCTCTTGCCATTTCAGAGCATAAGCAGTTAGAAGGTGGCTGCCTGCACGTGACTGCACAGACATGCTTTGAGAAAGCTGTGGCTTTATCATCAAATAGAGACATCTCTCATCTTTTAACATATACACAAGGACAGTCAAACAAAGTCAGCGTGATCTTGTTCTGCTTTGCATTCATTATTGCATGCACAGGAACATACTTTTCAGACACAGGATTGCAGACAATTTGTCACAAATAATTAAGTCACCCTTAGAAGCATCAGAAAGCTAAAGGCAGCACACACAGGCAGTACTTTTCAACCAGGATGGCACATAACTGATGCATCTTTGATAATGTGAAGCCAGCAAGAACTGAAAACTCATCATTATGCACATAATGTTTTGGTACTCTTGAAAGATCATCCCAGTAATCTGTCATCTGCATAGGCTTCTGAAAAGCCCCCCAAAAATGTATGGAGTATTACTTTTCTTCCATCTGGGAGCAGATCAGACAGTACTTCCCCCCCCCCCTCTTATTAAAGCTTCCTATCCCTTAGGGATAGCAACAATAATTAAATCTGCCTCAAGAGACTGTCTCATGCCATTATGTGAATAACCCTGCATGTGCAGGTACTCATTCAATTAATGGAAATTTCAGTCCACTGTACATTGAGTTAAACGCTTTTATTTTTATTTTCCTCAAACACAAAACAAGGACAAACGGAAGGCTGAAAGCGATAAAGATGGTCAGCTTTGTCTAGCCGAGCTGCACTATTAGAGAGTCTCTTGTGGTCTTGTTGCTCTCTCAGAGGAGCTTAGCTCCATGCAGAAGCTGGCTAGGTTTGCTTTTCTGGTTTTGGAGACACGGAGGTGAGCAGAACCCTCCTGGGGTCCCTGCCAGGCTGAGTTCCCAGTGGGATCCAAATATGCTCCTGCCAGTCCCACTGGAGCGCACTCCTCCTCTTTCTGCCGACAGAGCTATATCAAGACTTGCGATTAGCTGATCAGCTTAATAACTGCGCATATATTGTATTAGTTGTGCATTATATGCAGTCTCTGCCATAGGGCTTAAGTCTGCTTCCTTGTCTTTGCCACACATTTCAGCGGGGCTTTCAATAGCATAGCTCCTCTGGGTTAGAGCTGATGGTTTACTACATCCAAGTGAGTGCTCTCTCCTTGGAAGGGAGATGTGTACGAGAAGCACACTGCGTGCTCTGCACAGCTGCACCCTAGAAGACACCGGTAAAAGGATGCCGCAGTGAAGGCAGAACAGAGTTTTACAGTTCAGCTCGCTTGGAAGAACATCCTCCAGTCAAGAAAGGCCTCTTCCATGGAGAAGGTGCATGTTCAAACTTGCTTTGCCAAATGGCTCATCACTGTTTTTTTGTACATTCCCAAGAGTCAAGTAAATTGACTGAAAAATCTTTTCATCTGTGTGGTTAACCAGCGGAGCTCATTGCCTGTGCCGAGCATTTGCGGAGCTGGTATCTGCAGGGATGGATCACTAACAACGCCATGAGGACATCCAGAGTAGACTCCTCTTCAGTGTCGCATGTGATTTAACATGAAAGTGGACCTGACCAACGGCCCGTCTGGCTGGTGCACTCTGCTATCCCTGCACTCCTGTCGGTGCACAGCAGCGTGGCAGAGGCAGCCTGGAAGTCTACTAGAATCTCAGCAAATGTCCTTAGTTTGCTGCTGACATGTCCAGGCCAGATATCAGTTCCTTTCTCACAGGCACGGAGCACGGGAAATCTTCTCCTTCCAGGTGACAGCAATGGTGCTGGCAGTACCCCCACTCACCCACCCAAGCACCTAGGAATTAAAGTTAGGGCTCTCTCAAAGTTGCAGAAACAGGTATTGATGAAAATCCCATGACTGAGCAGCAAGAGCGAGTCTTTTGGGGCCTCACTGAATGTTGCAATCAGAAGTGTCCTGGTCTCATTTTCATACAACTGTCTGTATTTATTGCTAAAGAAAAATGACCCACATTGTGCTCTTTTCTCCTCATGCCCTTATATCCTTGCTCTCCCTTCTTCCCATGCTTATTCATCCCATCCTTGGCTTCTTCTGAAGCCCAGGGCTACAGCTGGCTGAAAACAGCCTGTCTTTGAATCTAGATGAAGGTAATTATGCCACTTCTGCATCACTCTGTCCCATGCTGAAGTCTGAAGCCATCTTATAAATGTAAACGTGTGCTTACAGTACTATTATACTCCACAGCCCCAGGTCATGGAGTTAATTCATAGTTCAGTCCACTGCGGATAGTAACTCAGCCTACATTTATGCTGGCTACAAGCAACAGAGAGTGTTTACACAAGTTCACATCTGTATAAAAACTGTGCTAGGTCACCACATTCAAATTGCCTTCGTACAAAATGACTGTAGGCCATCTCTTGCACTTTGTTACTAAATTTTACTGGTTTTAATTGTTACCACTTTATAAATAAATAATGAAAATGTCTCTCATAAAACTTACATGCAAAGTTATTGCTTCTAAGGAGTCTAAATTGGCATTTTTTAAATTATTCAGCTTGCTTACCAATGTAAATGCCATTTTAACTATTAATAATATTGATAAGACTATGTATTATGCAAAAAAAACCCTTTACTTTTCTACCAACGTATGAAAATATCCTGTTAAGGACCTGGAGAACTGGGACAGAATGTCTCCTTGTGTGGATGAGCAAAGGGGGAAAAAGCTTGAATAAGAGAGCCTTTTAACAGTCTGTCCTACTTAGAATGTAATTGGACTTAATGATGCTTAAAGATCTTTCGCAGGTCTCATTTCTCTACGCAGCAGAGAGGGGGTGTGGGCCATGGTGACAGGCTTACAGCTCAGCAGGTTAATTATGCCTTTTCGGAGCTGACCTTCATTTTCAATAGCTGGCTCTGGCCAGCACCCCTTGTTCCAATGGCCGGCAGGGCACTGCTAGTAAACTGTGCTTGCACTCTTCTGTAATAAAAGCAGGTAATTTGAATGATCAACATGACATCTCTCTAGCGGATACATATTAGCCCAGAGAAAACCTCAGCGATACTTTACAGCAGCGCTGATCAAAACATTGACAGTGAATTAGCTGCGTTATCAAGCTTAGCATGGAATCCAGTCTCTTTCTATTCATCAAGTTTAGCATTTATTCTCAATGCAAATTATTCAGGAGGGAATCAGCAGTTGCCTGGATTTCTGTGTTGTCTGAGCTGTCTGATAAACACTGGCCTATACACAGCTTGCAAACTGTCCATAAGTGCAATAGTCTTTGGCAAGGTGTTTGCTCCACCAGCTGCAGCCCTGTTCACATGATGTGAAACCATGCTGTGTTGGTCCTGTCTCCTGACACGATGACTCAAAGCGTTTTACATAAGGAGTCAAACAATAGTTTGGACTCTTATGACTTTGGGAGGAGAGGCAGGCATGTGAGGAATGAAAAGTAGCTAAGGCCTGTACACCACAGTCAAGGATATTTCAAGCGCGACTTAGCATAGGTGCATAGCACCATTTTGGACATTTTTAGGTATTAAGATATCTTCACAAGGCTGCTGATGTGATAAAGAGCTTTAGGGAGGCCTGTATCCCCCGAAAGGGCCTGCCAGAGGCCAGGTGGCATCCCCAGAGCACCTAAAACAGGGTCAGATGTCTATAGCCAAACATTTTCTTCTCTATCTTCAAAAAACAGAGCAAAAAAATCTGCCTGCTAACTGGAAATAAAATTCTCTTGGCTGAGGGCATAATAAAGGCATAGCTTTATAGGCTTCTTCTCTTAACATGGTCTATTTATCTCCATTCCTTCTATGGCTCCCATTGCCACCCTATCCATAGCTCTGAATAACAGCCCTAAGCCCTACAGAAGGGTGAGGTTTCAAGCACATCTCCGAGCTCAGCGTTTCCAAGAGGGCAGCTAAAGCTCACTCTGTGCTGAGGACTGCCCAGCTCTCCTGAGGCACGTGGTCTGGCGCAGGCTCTGTGAGAGGGGAGGCGTGCTGGACACCGCAGCGCGGCTTGCATGCCAACAGCAGGTGTGCAGCAGACAGAGAGCGCGAGCCCTCACTCCTTCTCTTTGCTGTTATTTAAACCTAAAGGCAATTGCACATGATCCCTCAGGAACAGAATGCACCTCATGCGCAATAGTTATCGACAGTCACCGATAGCTATCTTGTGACTTAGCAGTTACACCTATGTGCATGGTTCTGCTTGCAAGAGTAGTGCCCCACCACCCACCTATCTAGCAATGGGTTCTGCACAGATAAATCAGCTGCCAACAGAAGGGAAGAAGACGCAGAAGCCTACAAAAAGTCTGTTGCCTCTCTTTGTTGTCTCAGTCTAAAGCTAACAGAAGATGACAAACCAGGACAGGGCTCCTGGTAGATTCTTGTCACCGGTGTAACAAATAGAGAACATTATCTGTGCTCAAGCTGAAATAGAGAGTGACTCTGCTTCAGAGCTGTGCTGACACGGGGCTCACGTCAATGTGGTCTGGCATCTAATGCACAGCGCCTGGTTTGTGACAATCGTCTAGCTTCCTTACACAATCAACAGAGAAATCCCAAATGACTACTTCGGAGGAGTTTAACTTCTGAATGGAAAAACTAGGGAAGATGAATCCTACCCTTAATTCAGCTGCAGTGTAGAACTTCCTGCGGCCACCACTCTGCACTTGGTGCTAAGTGCTGCATGTGGGACACCTGCACTGCCCACACTAACTCCGCACAGAGCACAGTCTTTAAAAAATCCCCTTTTGGCAAAATACAAGTTATAAACTCAGTGCAGCAATATGCAAAAGTTAAGTCAAACCATCTCTCTGCCATTATTTTGAATTTGTTTACTCCTTGCAAATAAGCTTCAAACTTTGTAACATGATCAAACCATGTTTTTAAGATTTCACTATGATCAAATCACAAAGAATTTTTCAACAGAGAATGAATCCAAACAAAAGCAGCAATACAAATGTTTTCAATTTCTTCATCAGCTCAGATCTTTCTCCCTTATGAATTAGCCACTCTGCAGGCCGTGTGTCAGCGAGCAGCCAGCTAGGCTACTCCGAATGTGGCACTGCAGTTTGTAAGGAATGATCATTGCAACCTCACTGCAATGTAATGCCCCAGTTTATGAGAAATGCAGGTCACTTCTGGGCATGCAATTTGTCCAGAACGTTATCTAGCATGCGGACAACTCATGAGTCATTTATGTTAGTTATGGTATGCTATTTGGCGTCTGTCAAAAAGGTGAGTATGGAGAAGTCGGACAGGGAGTATTTAAGAGCGTATCACCAGGTATTCTATGGCCCGGCTATCTGAGGAGGCCTGATGAACTGTAACAAAAGAGAAGAAGTCTGGCATAAAATGAGGACTGGACACCCACCTCTGTAGAAGACACCACTGCAAAACACTGAGCCTGAACACACCCAAAATAAGTAGGAGCATTTGCAACCAACCATCTCTGACAGGAGAGAAAAATAGTCTGAAGGCGGGAGCCCCAAGGTGTGAACAGAAGGGAGACTGGATCGCCAGAGCCCTCCGGCTGCCTGGGTGGGCGTGAGGACACACTGACAACACGCAGCTGAGCGCGGTGCTCTAACACCAGTGCTATGGGCAACTCTGGCAAGTACAAATCCCTGCGCAGAGCGTTCAGGGAGGCTGGATGGTCAAAGGCTGAGCCCTGGGGATAAGAGATAGAGGAGAACCCTGAGGTCTTGAGTGGGCTCAAAGGCTGGTCTGCATCGGGGAACGCTCGGGCACAGGTTGGGGAATCCTGGGCTTTGAGAAAAGACATGAAGATTTTCACGCCCATCAGATCATGGTTTCTTTGCGCAGTATCATCCATAAAAAAAAATGATTTAATAGATACACGGCTCAAACCTATATTCCTCCGAGAATATACAGGTAACTTCCTACAACAGGCACAGAATGAGGAGTTTTTGCATCTGTGTCACATATATGCAAGTATATTTTTACATATATTGTTTGTACATAGAATATGTAAATACAACTAGAAGATGCTTTTTCAATTCTTTGCTGGTCTTAACCTGCAATTCCAAACCACAACACCTAAAAGAAGAGGGTCTGCAAAGCCAGTCTAGACTCTAGGAGACCACTGGCTTTCTAACAGAGTTTAAGAGAACGTGTACACTGGAGACAGAGTCTGACGTGGAGACCTGACCTGGTGCTAATGTGAGCTGCCAAACAGACAAATTTGCAATTCCTTGCAAGAGAGAAGCAAGTGGGGTTTGCATCATGGCACAGATTTGGGTCCGTTTTTTAACACCATACACAAAAGAACAGCCTCGATAACTTAGCTTGTAGTGAGAAGTGCACAATATCTTCAGCAAAACGTTAGAGAAAGGTTACAAATAAAAATACAGTTTTACAAGTAAAAATACAATTGTTACAAATAAAAATATTTTGCTTCCAACAGATGGTTAAAGAGGGACTTCTTAAGGGAAGAAATACGAGTACTTGTCAAATCTACAACACGTTGGGTGGCTGGGAATCATGAAATTTCCCTGCAAGGCCACGTGAAGGCCAAGAGGTTAAGATATGACACTGGCCCTTCCAAAACAGTAGGAAAGAGAAAGCTATTGGTGTAACGTAAATGGTAAGCCTACAATTATTGAATATAAGCTGGAAAAGTAACCGCACATTTCACGAGCCTTACCCTGTATTACAGATTTAGGCAAAACTCAATTAGGTTAGTCCTCCAGAATGTGAGTGGCAGAATTGGAAAACACCTGGTTTTGTTTAACAGAGCTGCATAACATCCATTTCACACTAATCTTCAATAAAATTTGCTTAGGTAACATCTGGTCACTATTTGTGCATTTTTTCCACCTAGTTTCCTCCGTATTCTCCAGTAAGTATATGTAGGATATTGTCAAAATATCATGTTTTCCTAGCATGTTGCACCACATTCATTATAAGTTAAGTGAAAAAGACTTGTACTGAAAAACATCCGAAGAAATGAGCTTATGCAGTGAAGGGGCACACAAAGATGAACTCTTCTTTATTCCTATTCTGAATGCAATTTCCAGAATAGGACGTCCCGAAACCGCCAGTGGCCAGAAGCTGGAAGGGTCTGTACCGGCAGTAGTGCTGATTACATACTTTTCCCAAGCAACTGTTACCCACTATTGACTGAAGAAAAAGCCTGGGGGTTAGATAAACATGTTTCAGTCTTAGAGATGACTGAAATGCTGCTTTCAGATCTGACTTTGTGATCGCTGCCACTGCAGGTACCTCACCTGAGCCTGTGGTGCCTGACTGCAGACCAACACAGGCAGCACCACTGCACTCCCGGGTGGGAAGGTGGCCTGCTCCCTCGCCAGGATTACTCCTTCCTGTCGTCGTTTTGGAACATCCAGGGATAGGCAGGTTTTGAGAGCAGGAAACTTGCTGCCACAGATTCCCTATAACCTTTTTTGACTACTGGTACCGTTACGAAACATTTACTTTCTTTCCTACCCAGTGTGAGAGAAAAGCCTGGAAGGAGAGTAAATCCACAAACGGACTATCAGAAAGCTTTGCTCTGCAAGTAAACAGCGCACCACACTCTTCGTAAGAGCCATGACACATGACACGAAAAGAAAATTGACTTTTCCTAGGACCATCGATGTCCCCTCCACAGTGTATACCTCTCCCCTGCTGTGTGCTCTCCGACTAATGCCGCAGAGAGGAGCTCTCAGAGCGTGCAGCGCCAGGCCGGGTGATGCACGGGGCCCGGTTGTGCTGGGAAACACTCATTCCCAAGAGCTGCTGAGGTCCGTCTTTGCCTTTCCTTACAGGCTACTGAATCAAAAAGTAAGAAAAAAAAATAATAAAAAAAGAACAGACTGATACATCAGGGAGACAGAGTCATCAAGAGGCCAGTGTGACAAGCTATGGATTGGTGTGTGCCTTGTAGCAGCTTAGTGAAAATTTCTATTGCCTAAACATCACACTAAGATAACACCTTCCTCGAGTGCAACACTTATTTTCTCATTTTGTCTTCTCCTATCACACCTAAAAACCTTCCCTGCCTCCTCAAATGCACTGTTTGATCGAACAACTATGAGTAAGTGCATTAATTGAAAAAACCTCTCTGATAATAAGGCCTACAGTGCAACATTCATTATATTGTCATCACTAGTTTTCAGAATAAATATCAAGAGAGAAATCAAGGTCATTTACTAATTCATGTATTTTGTAGTGAAGTTGGAAGATAGTCTTCACTTTCAGAAGGGCAATGAACTTGGAAAAGCTGAAGTTCAGAGTTTTTAAAAATGTCAATCTATACAGATTAATAAAAAAGTGAGCTAGATTCTGCCTGGAGATTGAAAAATATGATGTTCAAAGCCTAGTGAAAAAAGCTTTTTAATCCAGCTCATCCTCAGTGCTGAGGATGAAAATAAAAAGTGGCTGTAATTCAAAAGAAAATTGCCTTCTCTTGAAGTCTAGGACACCAGCCTTTCCCCTCACCTCAACATACTTTATTCTTGATATCTTCCACTCTATCTAATGTGTGTTTCAGTTCCTTGTCTATCAAGTGGGAATAACACTCCCTTCTTTCGCTTCCAAGGAGTTCATACTTACTCAGTCCTTAAATACCAGCCTGGGGAAGATCATGCTGGTATCCAGTCAGACTGCAGCTCTACTGCTCATGATGCAGTGATGTCGCAGTGCAAGAAATAGGTTCTTGGAAAATACACTCGGGTATTTGCATTTTTGCTATTAAGAAGTCAGTACCAACAAATCACTTACCCAAGTAACTACAAATTGTTTAATAAAACATATAAACACAGTACAACTTGGACCCATTTTAGCCATGTTAGCTCACACTGAGTTGTGCCTCATTTTGCAGAGTCCCACTGATCAGATACAGGCTATTAGTAGAATAAAATACTATTCAGCATGACTAAGGATGGCAGAATTGGCCCAGAGGGATATCAAAGTCATTTAAAAGTTACCTCCTCAAACATCTTTGCAGTCACTTAGTGAATTGCATCATGCTGTTTTATGATCTCTTTTGGGTTAATCCTAGACTTAATAGTCAATTACTGAGTCTTCAAAGCATTGTTTGTAATCAAGCATGTTTCTGTGGCTGTCTCAGCAAATTATACTGAAGCATGCTGATGTGATCAGAAAGATCCTGTGTTATGGGTATTAAAAATACATGAAGCTATATGTAATACTCATTTACTCACATATCGAGGTATCATGCTCTGAAGAGTTGCTGACATCTCAAGGAAACTTAAAAAGAAGTCTTATTTAGAGACTTTTTAATATAAATTATAGATCTTATGTACTTTTATTCTCGTTTCTTACTAATAGAAACATCTGCACGAAAACAGGATCCCTGTTCCTTGGAGTTCATTTGCTGCTACTGTGGCTGCCTCCTCTTCACCAGCAGTTACTAAAGTCCTCCTCTGCACCTCCCACTTGGTGCTGTATATTTAGCTAGGAAGTTAATCTAGAAAGATTTCCCATTGAAGGTGGGAGTAGATGAGCTAGGGGGAATAAAAATCCTTTATTTGTCCCAATGTCTTCTGAGAAAAAACAAGAAAGATGGGATAGAGAGAAGATAAAAGCTATATGCTGCCATCTCTATGAACAGAATGTTTTTCACAGTTTCCCATAAAACAGCAACTAACTTCAATGAGGTTGTAGCGACAATATTCCATTTCCTGGCAATCTGAGAGTGAGAAATGAAATGACACTACAATTCATATTTGACTCTATCTAGAAGTCAGGGTTACAAGGTTAAACTTCATATCATAATGTAACAACTCATTTTCCATCACTCCTACCACAAATGCTCCTTTGCGAAATCGAACTGCCAGAGGTTATGTGATTCGATAAACCTACATTGCATCTGTACACAATGTGTTTTGGTCATATAACCAGAAAGCATTCGTGATTGTATTTCTGACACTTGTAAATAATGGATGTTTAAGTTCATGCAGCAAAACATATGAATCTGACAATTTGTCCTATTGTACAGAGCAGAAGCCAAATCTCACATTTTAATCAAGTGCAAATGCAAACTGCTCCTCAAGTATGTGGTACTGGTACTGATCCGGACAGTATGTCCCTGGCTTCAGCAGGACGTGGGGTCCAGTGTGCTGAATTTCACCACGGAAAAAATACCACGGAAAGGTTCAGGATTCTGGTCGGCTTTCAAGGGGCCACAGAGGTGGCAATGCTTGTGTTTCCACAGGATCAGATAGTTTAAAGCTTTCAGCAGATGGCTGGAGAAAGCAATTTGAGGGGGAAAGATTATAGAGTGGATAGATTTGTGAATTCAGATACAAAGAATACCACCGAAGTTTGCCGAAAAGGGGAAAGGCCGCTTTGTTTTCGACACAGATGGCTTCATAGTAGCAGTGAAGCCTTTTAATGGAAAAAAAAAAAACTTGACTAGGCTCTTAATAGCCTTCATCT
The DNA here is from genome assembly GCF_003343005.1 of Rhea americana. Taxonomy (NCBI): domain Eukaryota; kingdom Metazoa; phylum Chordata; class Aves; order Rheiformes; family Rheidae; genus Rhea; species Rhea americana. The sequence goes on along the minus strand of NW_028185117.1, from coordinate 2,847,998 downwards.
ATTGCTTTTCAGGTAACTAGAAAGCAGACAGTAAGTACTGTACTGTAGGCTCGTTACAGGATTTCTACGATCCACGCGCCGTGCCTTTAACTTGAGTACATTTTCTTTTTACCTGACTACATGCCCAATCTCTTCCATCAAACATCAGCTTGCTGAAGCACAACCTTCCATGATACCTCTAAATTCTCCCTGCCAATGCTGAATGGAGAAATATATGATCAAAAGTTGTGAAACTGCCAAGTGGATGATAGTCCCCATAATTTACTCGATAAAAACCAACTCCACAGGGGATATTTTAATAAATGTAACAACGGCATGTTCCATGGGAAATGCTTTAAAATGCCCAAATTACATTCTGTCTGTAAAACCTGTTCAGAAATTAAAAGCAAATTGAATGTTACAATATGATCACTGTACTGAATCTCTGCATTCAAGAAGTTTTATAATTGCCAGGAAAATAAAAAAAAATGGAAAAAGATATTTGAAAGTGGCTATCTGTAATTGTGCAGACATATCAATCTGTTGAGGTTTAGCAGCCCAAGTCTCACCGCACCGTAACACACTTTGTTTTCTGCTCTCTTAGCCCTTTTTGAACCTCCCTTTTCCCCAGAAGTAGGGCCTGTCCATCACCTTGTCTCTCTCCAGGCACACATATTTTATAAATGACTTCTGTTCTGAAAAATGCACAGCACACATACAAGTGTATTTTACACAAAGACCGGGTTCACCCCTACGTTCACGCCGTGCCAGCAGTGGCACCATGGTAACCAGAATCTTTTTGGCATAGATTCTGGTATCAGTATTAAACAAGTAACTTAGACATGACTGGACTTTGATAGAAAGCAACTTCTAACTTTTGTTCTCGTACAGACAGGAGAAGTCACCACAGAGGAGTCTTCCAGACTAGCTGAAGGCTGGAGCTGAAATGTTTGTTAAAATGGGTGACTGAGAAATCAGTCCAGGGAACTATCATAAGCTCTTACCCTGACCTCCAGGTATTTTCTTTCACTTAGTATGTTACGCGGTACATTCTGCTAGGGGCCTTCAGGCAGTACCACCGTAGCAATGTTGAACAGTTCAAGGCCTTCAACAAAGCAGCCGATTCTCCCAGTACTGGCACAAGCCTTGATTTTCCAGAACGTATCATTGGGCCCACAGATACATTTCCTCTGTCCTAAGGGTAAAGACTTTCAAGCGGCTACATCCAAAAACTGGAGTCCTGAGGTCCTTGTCCCAGCCTGGGACGAGATGTTCTCCAACTCTCCTGCTGAAATTATCTCACTTTGTGCTTCAGACTTCACCGATCAAGCAAGACTAAGGGGAAGTGACTCCGCAGCCACGCAGGAGAGGAACATTCACCCCGTACCCTGCTCTGATCACACTGGCTATGGAGCCCTGCTCTCAGGTGCCCCTTCACTTGCCAGCACCTCTAACCTCTAATAACGTGGCCTGTTGGTAAAGGCAGGCCTTGAGCTCCAGGGGCAGAGGAAGGAGTCAGCAGCCAGCCCTTCGCAGCCACCAGGGAGAATAAGCATTTTGGAAAGTCAGTCTTTTTGCTATAAGGTGCATAGAGGTGGGTTAGGCTCATACCCTAGAGAGCCAGGTAGCACTTTTGCTGACACATAGCACTCACAAAGAGCGCAAATCCCTCTGCCAAGCAAATATTTATGGCTGCACATTGACTAAAGGAGGCAGCAGTCAGATTCCACTTACCATAAACGGCATGATATAACACTGATTTTTTACAACACGTTTATTAAGCATGTTTTTGCATCACATAGCTTTTTTCACTCTAGTGCAGCACCATCTATTTACTGCAAATGCCCTAATTTGACTGTCTTAATTCTAAGTATAAGTCCTTGTTACTCCAAGTGCTAACAAGAAGAATTACCTGTGAAGGCAGTCAATATTTCTAGGGCCAAGCTGCAGACCTACAGTTCATCAATGCATTGCAACAACAGTGAGTCATTGCGGTAGCATTTCTGCAGCTGTACACGTTGCAGAGGTGAAAGTAAAGCCTTAATATCATTCTGCTTTCCTATTTTATCTTCTGCTCCATAGCACTACTCTGCTGACCAGTTCTCCAGCCAGTTAAGGGCATAATACGTCCTTCCGTGTCTGAACACAAATCTATGAGACTTGAAGAGAATCCTTCCATTAACCTGAATGGGTTCTGGGTCAGATCCCTTAGCTGAAATACATTTTGCTACCAAACTTGATTCCATGTAGGTGATAGGAAATACAAGCTGAGTTTAGAAAAAAATCAGTTACAGATTTACTACTCAAATTTCTTTTGTGTAAACTTGGTCAAATTTACAGTTTAGCATTAACGATTTCTTTTAATAAAAACAGAATTTCTATTCTGACACTATCAAAGTGCATCACTCTGGCTTTCTACAGGAAATGCACCATGCTAAATTTTGAATGGTTTTTCACACTTCGTCTTAAATGCTTTCCACATTTTTTTAATTGTCATCATAACCAAACATATTTACAGCGAAATCTATTTACAGTGAAATGGGAAATTCCAGCCTAGCCAGAAGAAAAACTTCTGATGACCTCACATGGAAAACTCTGACCRTTATTTCTTTATTTTCTCTTTTGGAATGGAAACAATTTTTAAAAACACCACCATTTCTTGGCAGAAGTTCCCACACCTAGCCAGCTGCAGCAAGAAGAAAAAACCTCCTCGGGTGCTCCTTGGGGGAGGCAGCCTGTTTTACAGCTGCCTTCTCCCTCTGCCTGAACGGCTGGAGGATGCCTGAGCCCTACTTCCATCCCCCAGGGCACCAGGCTGGGGAGCCTGTCGCCGCCTCTGCTTCTAACAGCTTCGTCTTCCCACTGGACAAGGCAAGACCAGAAGACAGGGCTGTAAGATCAGCACAGCGCCTTGATGAGGAACGAGAGAATGGGAGAGGTTAAACATCTCGCTAGCACCCTGGACAGGGTACGGCCGCTACACGGAGCTCCAGGCACGATCTCGTCCTCACAGTACGAAATCCAAGACGACGGCAGTTTTGTGTGGGCAGAACCCCAGCAGCAAATCCGCGTCTCTGCAAATGGGAGATCACAACCCCTTCTTGAGGAGCTGTCCTTCAGGGCTGAGGAAGACGTTTGATTAGACAGAACCTTGAAATTAATCTTGGTGTTCACCAAGTTAACAAAATAAAGCGTAGCACGCGCATTCTGAATTTTCATGGTAAATGTTGATAGTTCCACATCAAAAGAGAAGAAATCACAAGCTACAAAACGAAATGATTATCAGGTGTTTGATTCCTCGCTGAGGAATCAAGCCGGTTCTCCAGTCTTATCAACTCTATTTCCTACTTTCAGGTGGCACAACCAAAATAAAACATTTTATACAGCAACCATGCAGCATTTTTCATGCTACATTAAACGAATGTTTTTTTGCAACATTTTAATATGTTTACATTATAGATTAGTGGCTTAATTTGGAAAGCACTTGCAGTTCCATAATTTACATAAATCACATATTCAATTTCTGTCTTTCTAGCTTAGGCAGCTAATGCACTTTTCATGAACACTTTGCTTTGTTTGCAATTTAAATTTATTACAAAGCCTGCTATCCGAATAGGAGAAATTAGCACTGTGCAAGGATATGAAGACGATTATCAAGCCATAGTGATAGTGGTCTCTGAAGACGTGAATGCTTACACAGCACTGGTTCTATACGCTTGTTTCAAAGTAAGCGTAATTAAAGATACTTGAAATGTTTTCTCAATACTGCATCACCCATCAGTGGGAGAGGGGTAGCACCTGCATTCAGTAGGGGGACAAGCGGTTATAGACTGACTACAAGATCGGTTATGTAGACCTGTCACTAGATCAGGACAGAGACCGTGCTGAATTAGCATGGGTTACACATCTCRTTCAAACCCGCGTTCTGATTCACAGGCCTCAAGAGATCAATTACAAAAAGGCCTTGGTTACAGTAYAACTTTTTATCAAAAATGTCCAAATGCAGTTTCTTGGGTGAAAAAGCAAAAGTCTTTCAAGTGAAGAGTGTGACATAAATGCACACTGCTCCAGATTTCAAGCAATCACAGSTGGGGCAAATCTGCACAGGTTGGAGGACACTTTAGCTACCTGCCAGTACACACATGGTTTAACGTATTAACRCCAGAACACTTCTTCAGCAGTTGATATGGGGGTATCTACAGAGTAATCTGAATATCAGACTATAGCGCTTAAATGCAGATTTAGATGCTCCTGTTTTTTAAAGTCTTCATCACTGTTGCTGCCATTAAGTTCATATTAGCACCACCTGCAAAGCATTTAATGAAAGAGGAAACTGCTCAAACTAAACCTAGGTATCAATTTTAGCATTTTATTTCTGAATAACCAAATGACAGCCTTTCACAATTTTTACTGATATCCCTGGAAMACGTCTTTAAAACTTTCTTCAGAGAAAATAGTTCGACAAGCTTAGCAACTCTCTTCTCTTTCTTCTCCTTTCCCTACTCTGCTTTTCATCTACCTCCTTGCAAAATTGATCTGTATTTCTGGTCCTGTAATGCAGACAACACAAACCAGTAGGTTGAAAATTTTTGGAGGAGGGATTATTTTAAAAGGGAGAGCGCCGACTGTTTTTATCTGTTATAAACCAGAGCAGAGCCAGAAGGAACACCACTCAGCAGAGACGCACAAGGCCAGTGGAGAGGAACCAGTGGACCTCTGAGAAAACAAGCCATGCCTGATTATGGGATCTAACCTAAGGTGTCCTCTTTCTAATCCTGTAACTGTTTACTCGGTAAGAAATAGCCCCACTGTTTCTAGTGAGGTGGCGTGACTCTAGTATGGTAGGTCCTAGGCAGGTTAGCTTTAACTTTGTCCAATTATCTGGKTTAGACCTGGCAGCAGGAGGTCAGCAGCCCAGGATACGCCAGAAGTCCACAGTAAACCCATGCAATTTGCATTGAAACCTGCCCTGAAGTAGCTTCACAGGTGCTGCTGCTGGAGTTGGCCAGGGTGGGCACCACAATCCATACTGCATTTGCCCCTGTGGTCTGGATATGCACAGGGAAAACAAACAAACAAACAAACAAACAAACAAAMAAAAAAACACGATGTGGCTAGCTACAGGCCCTCCAACCACCTGATGTGCTGCRAGACAGCAGTAGTTCCATAAAGAAAGTGCCTTCAGTTTCCCAATTCGCTGCTGCACAGGCATGCATGCCACAGGTTAGTGACTGTATTTTTTACAGCAGTAAGGCTACATTGTTTTTTGCTGCCTTTTGTTATTTAGGTACGGAAAAAGAGGTTTTGTGCTTGCTCTTGATGCTTATTACCTCTAGTTGCAGAGGAGCATCAGTAATTACAGAAAAAACAGAACTGCTTAAAGACCTTTGGGGTACCAGCAAGTGTCCTGAAGACTTCCCCATTTGTGTGAGGGAGAACCTCCACACGCAATGCCTCTTACAATTAACATACTGACAGCAACATACTCGGCACGAGTCCAGATTAAATGTCAGCCTACAGAAGACCCAATCYATCCAGAATAATGGAAAATTTCCCTAGGCAGCCAATACTGCTTTTATAGCATCAGAAGAAACAATCAAATACAAAAAAAGGATGGAACCAGGGAAACGTCCAGTAATTAGAAACCAATAATTAGAACAACTTCAAGTTTTATGTCTTAATTAAAGCTGCCTGTCACCATTGTAAATTGGCCAAGAGAGCGTTCACAGATGAAGTAACTAGACAGAAGAGAAGGAGATTTAAGTAATTCTGCGAATGTTTCCAGGTGCAATTCTGGCTCTTWAGAGAACTAAGCCTGATTCAACATTTGCTCCCTTTCATTCAAGCTTTTCAGGTGTTCTGCTTCTTCCTACCATCAAGGATATAAGAAGTCGCTCATCTCCCCCATTTCAGGACCAGTGCAACTACTGACTGCAGACTGACACGGAACTAGGACAGTTGCTGGTAAGTCATTTCAGTTTTATGCTATGCCTTATAAATATTTTCTTTAATGTAGGCACTACAGGTGAAGAGTAAATGCTCTTTTGTCATCAGAGCAAGTGAGAGACTCTGGCAGAAAGACTTTGGATCAGCTATGTTAGCACAGAAAAATGAAAGTTCTCAAATAAAATTTCACTGGCTGGATGAACTGCACATTCRTCTCCAAAGGTTTACATTTTCCATACATAAAACAGCCTCATTTGCGATGGAGTAAGATTTTAATCATTAAGGAAAATGGAGAATTTACGACCAAGAAAGTCAGGGAAACAAACTGCCGCCGCTTTTCCTTAAAATCAATATGAAAGCAAAGAGAGAAAGGCACAGTTTGATTTTCTGCCACACTGTTTTTATACATCTACTTGGACAATTCAGTTTCTTTGATTTTTCACTTAACTTATTATGCCCACTTTTATTTAAATGAAGCTGCTTATAAGGTTTAGCCATTCAAGGCAAGCTATTTGGCAAAGCCTTTGGGAAGAAGTCTCCTGTTAACAAAATCACTATTGATGCTGGACTCCAACTAACCAGCAGTTGCAAAGCCGCCAGGATCTCATCACTGCTGAGTACGCTGCTGTTAACTGCCTGGGTCAGACCTGTTGGGTAACAGACTGAAACCAACCATCATGTAACAAATCAACCTGCTTTATCTGTCCTGAATGTGTTGAACTAAATATGTAACTATGTCTCTGTCTAGAGCTATTCTTTCCATTCTGGCTATAGTCTGTTAATAAGAAGCTGAGAAGTGGTYGATGCATCATCATTTAAACCGGTAAACCCAGCCTAAAAAATAGCCTCCAGCTCTAAAAACTGGAAGAAGACCAGGGAGAAATTCTGTGGGCCTGGCTACACAGGAGATAGATGTGATGATGCAGAATGGTCTCTTCCTGAATCAAAACATCTGAAGTAATGATGAACCGGGTCTGGACCAGGCACGTGGATCCACTGCAGTGAAACTGGTCCACAAGGAAACCTCACCTTTGGACGAGGCTTTGCAATTTTGCCATTATTTTAATGGCAGCCGTGATTTCATTACAGGAGGTCAGCAGGCAAAGACGGAGGTGCAGCTGAGTGGGAAGGGGAATAGACCGGGTGTTTCTTTCTCTTTCAGGATCAAAGGCCTCTGTGAAACATCCTGCACTTTGTGTAGCAATTTCCACCAACACCAAGCAAACTTTCACCYCTGTTTGGATTTGATGTTGCTTGTGCTGTATCTTGTATCAGTCTAAGCAACTATATAGAAGTTAAAGTAACAAAGCATCCAAAACTGGTCAGATGTCAACAGAGAAAAATCTCCAGAGAGAAAGTATTCATTTCACTGTAATGACAGTTAAAAGTCATCATTTTTTTTCTGTAGTTTTATACAGGGCTTCTTAATRTGAACACCTAAAGTATTTCTAATTGAAATCTCGTATTGAAGGTATTTTGTGCAAGTTACCATTCATTTTTTGTGATGATTTATTCATTAAATCAGAGAGAACAGTGTTAGACATTATTGTCTCTGCGTATTTTTAAGCGAGCTTCTCCGTCACTTCATTTATGAACTAAAATTGATTAAATCTACGATATAAAGGTTGCCGCAGAGAAGATGAAGCAACAGGAATCTGAAAGAGAAGTAACTAACTGCAGGTTAGATGTAGACCGAGTTCTAATAAAGCTTGTAACTAACAGCAGTCTTCATTTAAAGGAACATGTCTTCAAGGAATTTTGTAGCATAATACATGTCATTTAAACAGACTGGGAAGAGTAAAAATACCAAGAGTTATCCGAAGAGTTCTTGTATTCTACATTGTTGCTTATAGAGTTTAAAGATAGTTTAAGGAGTCACCAAGGCAGAATTGTCAAAATGGAAAAAAATTAACAAAGGAAGATGGAAAATAATGATATACACTGGACAAACAGCTAACAAAGACGCAAAAGAGAAAAGCTCTTCTACTCCTTGTTAGATTAATTCTTTTAATTTTTTAGAGCACGCCCACTCAGGAGCCGCTCTCTGCTAGGATTACAGTAAGTCACCTTTCCTGTATCTTCGAATGGAGTTTGACAAGGGAAAATGCTGGCACCGTTCCTGGTGTCCCTGCTCCCACAAAACCTTGGCTTCCCCGGGAGCTTTGCCAGGTTAGCCTCCATGAGCTTCCTCGAAAGGAACAGCTCATGATGCCAGCAGTGCAAAAAATTACGAGCACGGAAATAGTAAACATTGAGATAATATATCTTGCTGCCACTACATGATGACAGATTAACAGGCAGGAAAATTATTTGGATGTGCCTTTGACCACTGTAATGATAAATGTCACTATCCCAAGGAGATGCCTGCATACTTTTGCCTACCTGAAGAAAAGAGCAGCTTACGCAGAGTATTGCTTTCCTGCATAGCAGGCACTATTTGCAGTTGTGATGCAGGAAATGTTTATGTACCCCCACCTTTAACAAGCACATATGAATCACCAGCACCTATGGTGTTCTTCCTCGGTTGTTTGAACCATTATACCACATGTATTTTGATACTTTTCCATTGCTCAGCGGGCTTCTTCACTAGGTACAGAATACAGCAGAGAGCTACTAAGATCAGCCTGTATGAGAAATGAAATATCCCTCCGCTGAACCTGTGAGGCACGGACAGCTGAGCCTTCCTCTGGTCTCTCTGTGGAAAAGTTATCTATCCAGTCACCCAGGCGCACTGCCAACCCAATCAATACAGACTGCTGCAGCACGGCCTGCACGCACCGGCCCTTCGGCAGAGGTGCACCAGGGCCTGGCTGGCGTCGTCAGCTACACCTTCACCGTGTTGAGCCTTTCTCCGACTTCCCCAAGCACGCTGCACCGCACTCTCCCCTCTCCCAATGACCAGCGGTTGCAGCGCGGACCTCCCTCCTTCTGACGGCCAGGAACCTGCCTGACCCCGAGAGAGGCCTTAGAGTCTCACCCAGAGGTTCCTGTATGTGCATGAAGACACGCACATGTTCAGAGACACCATACTGACCATTGCACATTATGAAGCAGTGATGCTTAATAAAACCAACAGCTGATGAAAATAAATTTTAATGCACTGACTTGTGGCTCCAAATTCCTCTCAGGGAGGAGGGATGGCTCTGGAGCAAACATTGAGACCGAGGGAAAAGAGCCGGTATTTGACGAGCTATGGGTGAGGAAAGCTGGCTCTCAGACCAACAGAACCAGATACATCACAGTACAGGTGGCAATGTACCATGTAACAGAAACTACATTACAGACAATTCAAATGTGTTCCTGGGACCTGCTGTCTCCTTTTTTCTTTTTTAATTATCCACAGACCACCAAGCTTTAACTCTGATATGAATATTCTTTTGGCAAGAATCTTCGTAGACTGCATACTCTGCTTGAAGCCTGAAGGCATACGACAGAACGGAGTTTTCTGTAACTTTTGACCGTTAGAGTTTTCCTTAGAATTACAAGAGATGCCTTGGCACACACTGAAGTGGTATTACAGGAGGAGAATTAGCCACTACTTCCATCTGAATTAGAGCAGACATTCCGCTTCTTTTCTGTTTTCTGAACTATAGAGCAGGTAGGCACCAAAGCTGTTTATTAGTCTGGCCTCATAAGGACATAATATATTTTAATTGTCCGTTTCCTACCAAGTTTGAAAGTTTTAAATGTAATTAAGTTCTGACACACTTCACAGCCTGGTAGGGGAAAGCAATTGTATAACTAGCTGCATGGTGGGAAAAGTATGAAAACACTCTCTTGCATGTTGTCAGCAGCGGCAGTAGCTTAGCTCTGGAGTGGCCTCTTACTGGTGAGGGGCTGTACGAGAAAGCTGTAGTAGTTATAGCAAAGGAAGATGTTCAGGCAACAAACGTTTTCTGCAGGAAACCAGGCTTCACTCATTCTCCTGCTCCCTGAGCAGGTTTTGATTTTAATCCATAATTCTAATTCTAGGGTTTGTAGCAATAGCGGAAATGAGCTGAGGGAGGAGGGAGAAGCAGGGCTTAGCAATATCATTTGAATTTCCCATGACAGAAGACATGCTTCCCCCCAACTCTGAAAATACTTCCATGATATCAGCAGATACTCTTAACCTTTGAGGGTGCCTAACAAGACTTCGTAAGGTTATGGCTGAGAGGAGGGGTGCATCTCATCCTCTCCTGAGCCTCCAGCTCCAACCTGGTACTCTCTCTTCACTGTCAGAGATGAGAGGAGCAGGGACAGGAGGAGAGCAGAGGCCCAGCAAAGCCAAGTACTGTGTGCACAAGAGAAGGATGGTGGGGGAGAGTGACAGACATACAGACACTAGTGTCTCCAAATGTTGCTCCTGTTTGGTTTCACATAGCTCACGACCTCTGTTATGTATCAYGCCATGTCTCCATGCATCGTTATGACAGTAGAGTCCTTGACATAGAGGGGCTCTGTGGATTAGCAGCGTTCAGCTTCTACACTGCCTTGAAGGCAGTGAGCATCCTCCTTAAGATTCTGACATGGCCATTGCTGCCACAGAGTGTGATGAGGGAATGACAAACATATCGCAGAGTCCCATCTTTCCAATGTGTGGATTCTTAAGAGGAATACTTAAAGGTTCTGCATTTGAATGATTGAGCTGTAAACATGATGGAGTCCTGGGTAAACTCGAAGAGATTGGCAGGGCTTGTATCTGAGCCATGAAGCTCATCTTCTTCCAGCAGTGCCATGAAGTATCAGTGATATTCTACAAATCAATTTATAAATAACCTAGTCGGTATTTTTATTAGAAAGAAATATTTCAAGCATCCTTAAGATTACACAAACATTCTCACACAGGAGACTTAAGTATCCTCAGAAACTGCTTTACAGCCATTAAACATTTATTTCTTTTATGAAATATATTGTCTGCACTTAACTCTCAGCCTGTGCAACTGGCTTATAAAATGTATTACTCTCCCTTCATGTTGCTGTGATGTCTCCGCAAAGCAGCGCTGTCTCTGAATTCATCTAAGCATGGATTTAGTGGCAGAGCTTACTGCTGTCCCTGGCATACCTAATGTCAATGGAAAAGGTGAAGAATGAAAGCAAGACTGAGATACTGTAAATGGCTTTTGCTCCCAGGATGCATCTGAGATCTTGCTCCGTTGTTGTTAAGAAAGGCACCAAAAAGTGAGAAATTCTCTATGTCAGGAGACCAGCAGCCGGTGACATAGGGAAATGGGCTGGGCTTACTGATCTTGAAAGACGCTTTGCTCCTGCAACTCTTAGGCAAGTCAATGGGACATACAGATCTCCACAGTCACTTCAGATTTGGTCCTTGGACTGGGACAGACAAAAGATTACTGCTTTCTTCTGTGTATTGATACTGTGCTGGATTATTTATATTTTGCTGCTGGCTCTTCTTCAGAAATGCCACGTGAAATCAGACCTGTGGTAGGCTAGCCAAAATTACCAGAGCTGGCAAGTTTGTTTTGTGTAAGGCAGAAGTTTTGGGTGACTGCACTGGAATTGCATCAGTATGAAATCAGCTGATATTTGTCAGGACTCAAGGACAAATTACATTTTTTGCTATCAATTAGATGCAGTTAGAGTAATTATAATTTCACTTTTCCAAGACAGCGTATTAGTGCACATTTTTATGTAGCCATATAGGTACAAGACACAGACACATGCACAATATCAGTAGTTTCTAAAGAAAATARAGCAGCATGTACTGCACTATGACAAATAATATAGACTCTGTATTACCATATGCCAATTTAAGTAGTTACCAAAGTCAAACCTGTCTGGTCAAAATCAGTCTGTAAGTTCCCTTCAGGGCCTTCGGAAAGCAGAGATCTGTCATACATATTATAATGTTTTCCTTTCTTGTCTTGTTCAGATGAAAACTCTCAGTTCAAGTGAAAGGAAGAAAGGGCAAGTGTGACTGGTAATTGATAACCAAAACAGGAGAGCAGCTGTGCTGGGCTTCTGCAGCCTGACAGCCTTCCTTCTGACACCCAGGACAGAGACAGATCGACATTTCTTAATAAAATGTCCTTCTATTAGAAACTGTTGATTTACCAAATTCAAACCCTTCTACAGGAATGTCTCAATTTAGTTGCCCCTTCAGGCAGTCAGAACTGATAATGCCTGAAAAGGTTCCCTCATTTGAACCTCACAGAGATGATATGACAGAGTGTAACATCTTATAAAAAAAAGCAGTACAGAGTGGGAAAAGCTGTCTGTGCCATCTCTCTATGTTTAGAGGCTGGAAGCAAGATTGCATTACCACCCTCTGCAGATGTTTGTCACATCTGTCCCTAAAAGCCACCAGGGAACAGTGTAGCAAAACTTTCCTCAACAATTGCAGTGTTTTACTGCACAGGGAATAAGGAAAATGTCCTTATTACCTTATCTTCCTTTCTTCCTGATACTTTTTCTGTGTCTTGCTCATATTTGAATGTATATGATGGATTATTACTATATATCTAGTTCRATTAAATTTTAAAAGACTATCTGACATTAAGGTTTGAGAAATAAAATATCTGAAGGCATGTTTAGCAAAAATACAGAACTTGGTACTTCAGGCTAAACTGAAGCATTATTTTTTTTTTTCTGTATTTTGACTAGACTGTGTCTGAAGAACAGCCTCTGTGTAGCTCTGCCCACATAGCTGTGCGCAGATCTCTGTACAGAATATGATCTGGTATTGAATCCTATTGAATGACTGAATTCAAAGATGGACCCTGGGTCAGCACCCATAGCTCTAGACAAAGAGCTTTTTTGTTTGTTTTGGAAAGAGAGGACTGCAAAGAACAAAAATCCCCACAACCGAATTCCAAGCTGGAACATCTCCCTCTAAGCTTTCATGAGAGGTTTAGGTAGTCGGCACCAGTAAAAGCCATTTTGTGGGGGCAATACGACAGAAATCAGAAAGCAGCAAAACTCCATCTCATCTCCGGGGTTAACCTGCATCTTCTAACTCCTTCAGCTTCCTGGTCTCTAATTTAACAAACGTCCTGTGGTTTTTGACTCTACAATCCAGGATTTCCAGGTAGTCTCATCTTTACGTACAGGCCAGGTCCCGATCACCTTAACCTCCAAAACCTGAAAGCAGGCAGGACATGGAGCCAGCGTGCAGCTGAGTGTTCAGGAAGAAGCCAGCTGCCTGTCAGACCCAGTTTCCCCGGGGCTCTGGGGCGTACAGCATGGTCCCTGCTCCACGGTGAAGTGCCTCCGATACTCCTTATTCCATGCGATATGGGGGCACTATTCTGTCTGGCCTCTGTGAAGGGCAATGAAAATGCCTTTTCTCCACTATATTCACTCATGCAGGGTTGACAGGAGTCTAGCTCAGTGTACTTATTACTGTTCAGCTGTTTTATTTACAACAGCAATAACAAGCTGAGATAACGTAACTGCAGCTGCTTAAGACTACTCGGTGCTTCTACACCACTCCTTCCTACACCATAGATGCATCCCATCTCTGGATATAAATCCTTTACTGCTTTGCTTAGTACAGCTATTCCCCTTCTCATCAGCTTGACACCTGTGAAAGGGTGGCAGAGGGTACTTAAGAGTTACTACTTCAGCAAGAAGCCTGTCAGTTCCCTCCAAGAGACACTCAGAGGGCACTGAGGAGCGTCACGGGGCACAGCTTAATTGTCATCTCTGTTGTTGCCCTTTTCCTATCCCTGCCCAGCACCAGCTCCCCAGATGACTCACACTGTTACACAGCAAGATACTTGCACCACTGAAATAAGAATTCCCCTTAATATGGTGTTATGTAACTTCCTAATTCCAGCGCTCCCAAAGGAGAGACTGAGCCACCGGTCCTGTAAAATCAGACTTCCTCTACATCGGCAAGTAACAAGGCCCAACAGGGCTAGATGCAAATATGGAAGCAGTTAGCACTGGAGGCCAGACACCCACACTGTAAGTATTTCATTACGTTTTACTCCAGACTGGATCTAGTTTGATCCCTTAGATGAATCTCTGCCCTGTAGATGTTGTTCATATGTACTCCATGGTAACCCGTCCCACAAGCATGTGCTTTCCAGACTGCAGGTCCTTCAGCAAGCAGCTCTTGGAAATACCATGCTGCCCATTCACCTCACACAGATGATGGCACCACATCACAGCCATTGCCCCCGTTGTCTGCATAGGTCCCCCACCCTCATACACTACCAAGCCTTATTTGACCTTATGACCTTTTTGGTAAGCCAAATAAGGAGGGCAGAGAAACATGATCCTAATGCTCCAACAGCTACCTAGGAGAACGATCCAACATGGTCTTCCTGGACATTCTGTTACTGGAGAAAGAATTCATGGGCAATGATTTTCACAGAGGCTTTCTCTGTTGTGATTGCTTTGCCTGTGGTCTACCAGAGGTCCTCGACCTAGGAGATGAGCTCAGGCCCATGGGAAATCATCATTCTTAAGATACGGGACAACCAACGGCAGGTGCAAAACTTTCAGACATACAGGGTCACAGTAGAGGCCTTCTGTCATAGGACAGTCTATAGCTTTGCCATCATTCAATTTAGTTTTGAGAGCCCACACTTGTGTTCAAGAGAGTGACAGTTACCCTATGCAGACCCACAGTCTCCATCTCCTGTTGGTTAGTGGTTTACCACTTTGGGGCTGACAAGTCTACTTTGCTGGTGGCCAAACTATCCTCCTTCGCTAATGTGCATGAGAAAAGCAGAGAAGATCATCCAGCTCCTCACTCTGTGGGCTGTCAAAGTGAATACAGAGCTCCCCTTCCTTGTTCAGTGCCAAGGCCAGGACAGCTGAAATGACAGGAACCCAGTAAGAGCTACATAAACCTGCCTGCTCTTGTGAACCGTCAAAAAGCATCACCAGAAAGACTAATAATACCTTCACAATCCCCAAAGCCTAAGGAGTGCAAGGGTTGTCTGTTGTCCGCCCTCAGTCAGTCACTCTTCCTTGGTTTTCCTTCTTCCTTGCTACTGTGAACTCCACGGCCTCCAATGGAACAGTACTCCCCAGAAGAGGGAGCTCAGGTGATGTTTCTTATTGACATACAAGTGCTCCATGTTATGTGTATCTGATTCAGCCTGCACTGCCTTTCGATGGCACAGCCTCTATCGAATCACACTGAGCACGTTCAACCCTTTTGTTGCTCTAAGGCCCATTCCCTTTTTCCCACTGAAAGCTAAGCCGTGACCTGCTCCGAAGGACATTTCTTCCCTTCTAGGATCTGTAGGCAAGCTCTTTCTGTTCCTTTCCTATGTTTGTTCCATTAAAACCATGGCAACCCACCTCCCGCCTTTACTGCCACGGTTTTAAATCTGTTGATTATTTCACAAACCTAGAAGGATGGCCAGTAAAATCATCCAAGGTAATGATTGTCAATAATATGCCAAATACGTGTAATAAATTAAAAGTATTTAAAGCCATAGCAAGGCTTCATTATTATGATGATAATTTGTGATCCTCATTACAGAATAATTGCTTTTCAGTATGAGTAAAACAAGGGTAATCCTTTCTTCATGTCACTGGAAATGTAAAACCATTTGATTTGATTTCCCCTTGGTGCTCTATTGCTTCATTTGGCACCCAGCCTTGCAAACCTACTGCAATACTCAAAAGCAGAACTGGATCTGCTCATTGTATAATAATCAGAACATTTATATGACCCACTTTCTCTGGGATAGGCAAACCAATAAGCCAGAGTACAGCATTCCCATTAGAACACAATAAAATCTAGTTAACTAAACAATTAGAGCATATCAGCTTTAGTTAGTTATTAGAAGTGAAGAGTTTGCTAATCAAAAGTGACCAGAAAAAAGARGAGGCTGAGTAAAGTCAGTGAACCACAACCATCTTGCAATCTGCATGAGAAAGCATCTGAAAAGGGAAGTATTTGTTTTAATTTTTAGAGCAGTATGTGTGGAAAATACTTATGCAAAGGAAATAAGGAAAATTTATGATTTTCCTTTATGAAATACCTTTACTACAAGACAATTTCAAACAATTTTCTCTCTTCTTTGAAAAGGAGACAGATATGATAGATTTGGCTAATACTGAATATGGAAATCTAGCAAACATAGTGGAAAAACGGTTCTCCCAGATCATAAAATTTTTCACATTATGAACTCTTTTCCATCCTCAGGATGAAAAGCAAGAGCCATAATATTTTTTCATACACTAACATAAACTTTTAAAAGTTGCACCTTAAAAACTTAAAAACATTCTGATAAGTTTTAAATACATCATTTTGATTTTGATCTTTTATATTTTTTTGAGATTAAAATGACTGAGTATCAAAAGAGAAAAATCAGTGGAAGCTTTAAAAAGATTTCTGTTTTCATTTTGCAAATGTCTAAAAAGATGTTTCATCAATCTCTGAATGCTTTCAAATCTTCCTAAAATGAAGATTTTGTCAAAAGCCTGACCAATTCCCATGCAACAAATCATCATTTTTCAATTAATAAAGAGTCTATTACATCAAGAAATTCCCTGTCTGCATCAGAAATTGAAACAGGCTATAAAAATAATAAATCACTGAGTATGAGATCTCAATTTAAGTACAAAATAAAGCAATGGATCAGTTAAGGTCAGCTGCTTGTCAGTAAAGGTCTGTTTCACAAGTGAATTATTTATTTTTTTTATCATCTCCTGTTTTACAAATATTATATACACAAGAACTAGGGGAGCCAGAGGTGAAGTTCTTCTGCGAGGTGCCAGAAGGAATGAAGAGAAAAGCTATTATGCCAGGTGATACAGGTTGATGCAGTGATTCTGGGCCTGCACAATTGTGTCTTTCAACCCTGTAGTAATAGCGCTTGTGTCAATGAAACTAATGCACCTGTATGGTCAGTGAACCCATCAGACAAGCTCTGAGCGTGCTGGAGGAGGCAAAGCCTCTGCTTTGGGATATTTGGGTCAGATCAAGAATCTCAGCGGCAGCTAGCTGAAAGCTTCAGCTGAGAAGTAATTCCCACTGGGGTCATTTAAGACAACAAACCCATTTTCTAAGCTAATTGCTGAGCTGGGTAATGGCTTGTGCAAGCAGTATAATGAGAGGGAAATGGATTACTCACACGGGCAGCAGTCACCTCACCTGCATCTGGATGTGAGTGGATTAGGCATGTGGTCTTAACACATCTCTCCCAGGCTCCCTCTGCAGCCCAGCACCTCCAGGGTGTTTTGTTCCATCTTAACACAGACGAAGAGGGGAAGGCGTGAGCATCTGGGGGTGCCTCCTTCTCTCCAGTGATTACAGAAGAAGCCTGCCTGCCCAGCGGTTAGACAGCTGGAGGTCTACCTAATCCAAAGGCTTGCTAGAGAAAGGAGAACTTGCTTCAGTAATACCATCATCTTGTAGCGCTACCCTCTCCCCAGACTTTGCTTCAAAAAAGTTCATGATGAAGCCATCGTTCTCAACCGTTCTTAAACCCCAGCTGTCTTGTGCTTGCCATCTCTCTGCAGAGCACAGTCGCGCAGCTCAGCCTTCCCTCACCCATGACGCTCTCCTAGCCCACGTGATCTCAGTGAGGCACAGCAGTCTGACCCCTTTGATAATGCATCTGCAGGGAGCCGAGATGACACATTAGGCTGCAGCTCATGTCACGTTCACAAAGAGACTCTCCGCTCTGACTTGCTTGAGGCCAAAGATGTCAAAGCTCTCCATGAGGAGGCTGCTAGGCCAAATCGCAGTGAGAGGCAGAGCCAGCCCCGCTGGACAGTGCGCCTGGCAGGCAGCACCTCGCTGAATACCTGGCAGCAAAGCCTAGCACGGGGCCAGCTGTGCGCCATCCCGAGGAGCCACAGCCCAACAGCCCTGGGAGTGGCACTAAAGCTGTCCGGTAGCCTTCTCTCTGCACACAAGGCACACGACAACAGCAGGAAACGGAGACAAACATCAAAGCTGAACATTTGCAATGGCCAGCACATCGGAGAACGGATCCAACACTTGGGGAGGCAGAAACGGCAGCATCCGTCTGACAGCCGCCCCAGCGCCTGTCAGGGCAAGCAAAATCAGGCCTGCGAAGGGAATTCCCAGCTTAGAGGATGGCTGAAACGGGTCACAGWCTGAGCTGCGGCCACACAGGCCAGAGAAGACCCCTGCACCACCCAAAACCAATGTGCAACAAAATGCTGGGTGTCATGGGTGCAGAGAAAGACGTGTGACAGGCACATTCGCCTCCTGTTGGGAACAACCGCTTTAGACGAGGAAGCAGCGGTTCTTCCTGATGCAGGCACTCGCTGTGGCGCTGAAACCACACGCGGGATCTCTGCTCAGCAGTTAGGAAGCCCTGGGGTCGGCTACATTGTAGAAACCACGGGCAGAGCTTTCCCCATTGCCTTCCCTTTCCACMTGCCACCAGGAAGCAGACACAGGCAGGCACGCAGACTTGTCGGTAAATAAGGAAGCCAAACCCAGTTTGAAACCCTGATACACGCTCGCAGTCACTGCTACTGAAATTCTCAGTTGGGATTCTATTGAAATGCTCTTTCGGGTCACTTCTTATTTTATCAAGATCCTTTCAAACACATCCTTTTGGTTTTATATCTGAACTACCAACAAGAGCAAACACACAACATAACAAAACAACACACTGGCAGTCACAAGGTATTCATTCAGGTCATTTGTGCATACAAAAGGCATAAATCCTTTGCAAACCTTTCCAGAGTGAGTGATGGTGTTCCAGGGGTGTCTTCAATCATTCTGGCACACAAAATAAACCACATCCGCTTGCAGAGTATGAGGAAAGATTGCAGYGCACTGCTGACATTTGAGAAGGCGAACATTTTGGCTGCATCTGTTCTCATCTGTTTCTAAAGTGTCAGCAACAGGACCTCTAGTCTCTGCCCCAGACAGGCTGGAGGTACAGKGAGAATAAAGTGTAGAATTGTCTTTAGGAGAAGGCTGGCACAAGACACCTTAAAGGTTTTTTGCACACTGCTGACAATTTGCCTCTTGAACTTCAAGAAAAACCTTCCTGCATGAGYCTGCTTGCACCACAGATGTTTACAGGGCCAGCAGCCCCCAGCCTCATTCAAGACTCTCTAAACTGAGGCTGCAATGACCAAGACAGCTCCTGAGAGGCGTTTTAGCTCCGCCAGTCTCAAACCTGGTCCATGGACAGTGGTGTGATGTGGAGGGCCAGAGTCTGCTCCAGCTCTGACCCTGGGGCTGAAGATCACATCACAGATTTCTCAAGCGCTGCTGCCAGATCTGGTATAGATCTGGTTGGACAATATCTTTTCTGTCCCAGTATGCACAGACCCCAGCCTCCCAGCAAAATACTCCTCAGTTGACGAATATAGCGTTGGCCCATGAAAACCACAGCAAAATGCCACRCTTCTTCAGTTTCCACCATCTGGCTACAAGAAGCCACACATATATCATTGCTATTTCCCAATCTATTACAACAACGCTGGTATAGTAAGGACAGAAACAATGAGCATTGCTTATAAATATGTTGATAAAAGSACAAAACAAGATGCAAAATGGTTAAGGAAAAAACAATGTAGCTTCAGTGTGAATGCTAATATACAGYCCTATTTCCCTGCAACAGTGTGCTGGCTAAAACAGCCTAATCATTTATACGTGTAATCAGAGTTTCATTTGCTGTGCTGACAGTTCTGTGGTAATAAATGGTGCCGATAGAGTTGATAATGGGATAGGGAGTACATTTCGTGCCTACCTCTTCATCAGCCATGTGTCTGAAAAAATAACAGCACAGACAGCTCTTACGGGATTCATCCCCAAAGTCTCCCCCTGCCTTTCCCTCTCTGCCTCCCAACTTCCACGGGCTGCTTGACCGAGCAGCCCTTGCTGCTTCAAGCCAGGCTCTACCGGCCCAGTGTCTGCAGAGCACCCAAAAGCTTTAGAGAAAACAGCTAATACACTGCATAGCTTTTAGTTGGATGAGAGCAACACACATTCTGACCTGGACGTAGCTTCTTTGAGCTAGATGCTGTACCCACTGCAAGACCATAACCTTTCCACAGAAAGGAGACGGACACTGCAGCTAACAGAACGGAGGGAGATGAGGGTCACGTTGGCTGGAACACAAGGTTACACATGCAAAAATGTTGCACACTCTGAGCCCCATTATTGTGAGAAAATTTAAAATAAGTGAATACAACTTATTAACTAATTGCCACCGACAACACGCTCAGCCACAAGCAATCTATTGTCAGCATCAGCGCAGTGCTGCATGTGAGAAGGGACCTGAAAGAGTCTGCCATACAGCTGGGTTTGGTAACAGCATTTCAAGCACAGGCGGAGGGCTGGAAAAGGAGCAGGGTAACTGCGGAAGAAGCAGATTAATATGCAGCTGGAGGAAAGAAAACGGGAGAGGAAGAAAGAAAAACAACAGGTAAACAGCAATGGAAAGTTGCTTTCTGAAAAACCACAACTTTCCAGGAAAATTCAGACACCACGAATTTTGAGATCACATCTAAATCTAGGAATATTTAGGAACAGCTTTTTCATTATAATTCATATTACTCTGGATTAATTTTCATAGGTTACTGGAAACAGCTGACACTAATTAGCGCAATTAACAAAGAGGTTCAAAACAGCACAGACTGAGGACATAAACTGCATTTAGGCCCTGGAATACAAATTTGTGCTACCACCCGGAACCTACCCTAGAGGCAACAAAGTTTCAAAGGAATTCACTTTTCAAAGAACTATCAGCATCGCTCTCGACCTTGGAGAAGGCCCCGCTGCTGAACTCCGGGCTCGCCTGGAACCAAGGCTGCCCCACAGACCATGCTCCGTTGTTCTCTCCTGCGAGTCTACAGACTCATTCTTTCACTTTTTTCTCCTTCCTCTCTTTGGCACACCTTGTGCCCATGGGAATTCCTATAGAAGATGGAGAGAAAATGATTGAATGAGTCTATAGCCTAGTAGGCAGGGCAATTACTTTCCAGAAAGAAGAGAAATCCTGGGTTTTAGTGTTCCCTCAAAGAACTATTGTGTGGTCTGTATAGATTCTTACTGAATAGTACACAAAAGTAAAAAGTAATAGAACTTGGCTGCTTTGGCATGTAAGGCTCTATGTGGTTGTACCCCTAAGTGTGTTTCCTATTTTCTGGATCAAAGTCTCCTGATGATTCACTACAACAAAAGTAGAAGCCACGTTACGGAAGGAAATCAGGTATTTCAATCTTCACAAAGCTAAAGAAATGAAAAGTATTGTAAATAAAARGAGTAGATCTTTTTTTAAAAAAGTTTTGAAACAACATTTGAAATGTTTTCAAAAGTAAGCCACTGAGCTTCTATATATTTCTAGTTGTCTTGTCCATCCCCATGGGTGAGTTCATAAGCGTATATAGCACGATATGGCCTCCCTTTTCTGACTTTGCCGCTAGCACTGTTATTGCTACTTAAGGTAAATCAAGGAAAAAAATTGCACAATAAAGATGGAGAATTTAAAACATGTTAGTACAGATCCCTGGGATCAGTGGCCATTTATACGTATATAACTGCTGTTTTCTTGCATGTATACAGAAAAGGAAGCTCACTTTGTTTCACATTTCAGTTTGAAGACTAAAAAGGAAGAAATAACATTTTTGCTGCATTCCTATTTGTCTCATAAATTCAGCTCTGAGAAATTAGCCCTACCCACAGAGCTCACCTTTTCTTCATGAAGGATTCAGAGACTTTACAAGAAAAGCTGAAAGATAAGTCAAGCTTCCAGGGCTCAAACTTGCACCCGGGCATGGCTAGAAAACAGAGTAAACCCTTTTCCTGCATTCCCTAACAGCAGTATCACTCTTTTAACACAACATGGAGGCAGACTTCAATAGCAAAAAGAACAATGTGTTGTTAGCATGTAGCTTTGCTCCTTACCCTGCCCCGAGCCACCACCTACACWATTTACAAACCCAATTTCTCCTAATGTCACCATGAGTTAGACTCCTAAATACCTCAAAGATACGGGCCTAAGGACTCTATCTAGGCCTCTGATTTTATCCGTTCTTATTCCACTTCAAGTATGTTTGTTTTTCACTGCTCTACTGAAGAATGGTAAGTTTAGATTTGTTTCCAGTCTGGCTGAGAAGGTAGAGACGTTTTTGGCAGGAGGAGACATGTAGTAACTTGGGTAATTGCAGCCTCTGCATCATGTATTGAATTTTTTGCCACATTATATGTGGCTTTATAGGAATTGATGGATTTGTCACTTTCTCTAGATCCTTATTTAACAAGAAGAGACAACAGCTCTCCTGTAATTTGTAGGTTACAGTGAGACTGTGAGCCTTTTCCTATACACAACCTTGCAGGAGGACTCACCGTTGTGCTATCTTTCCTCTTCACACTGACGTCCCAAATACGGATTGTGACACTGCTGCAGTAGATACTACACAAACTGAAAATGTTTTGCTCCGATTACACCAAGGTTATAATATCCATTTAGGAACTCCAGCTCAACCAAACTGTGATACCACCATCACCATCGCACGCACACAGGAGGCTCCATGTTCCATAACATGCTGCCATCTCAGCTCAGTGGAGTGGAGTAATAGCTCCAAGTGAATTTATAAGAAAGTAATTAAAATTACAATCTAGTCTTTCCTTCCTATGTCATACACAATTTATAAGGCATAACATGCTCCAAGATCTCACTACCTGGGAGATCACCTGACAGCATACCCTCTTCCAGGTCCCTCGGGGACCGAAAACTCAAGAATTGTTGCCAAGAATTTCAGTATCAAATCCCATCTGCTTTGGTATTTGCTTCTCTTAGAAATAAATAAATACACAATTAACAAATTAAGAAATAGAATTCCTAGCAGTTATAAAACACTTCATATTTTTCAAAGCACTCAAGACACATTAAATACATTAACTAATTARTTCTTCCAGAAGCCAGTCTGGCAAATTCACAGCATGCTGTGCACTGAGAAATTGTTGCTTGATTTAGGGTTTATGTTTCCTACCCTTTGCTTTTTTGTTTTTGACCAAAAAAAGCAATTTTATAATACTTTTCATTCTGCATGACTTTTTGGCAACATAATAAATATTTAAATGCCATTGAGATAAGCCACAGGAAGTGGCTTACAAGTCAGTAAAACTAGCAAAAAAGTTTACAGCTGGATTTTCCAGAGATTAATACTAAGCCTCCTCATTGTGCAATTAAACAGGGTGTCCACACTGTTCACTCCTTTGGGATATCCCCTCACCTGGCCACTGCCATCAAAGTGACAAAAAGGCCAATGATATTTTCTGTTTTTCAAAATACGGAGCCACATATGCCTGATAGCCCATCCACCAGACCCACYCCAAACCTCAGCAGCTAAGGGCTGCAGCAGTGGATAAACCTGACTGACACTTAGAAGGTTTAACAGGAACAAGGACTGGACTGCCAAAACATCAGGGTGAGCTTAAGGCACTTCTGCTGCAGTCTTTACTGTTCTGAAATGAAACTAAAAGACACCGTATACCAAAGACTGCTGCCTGCTCCTGACTCCACCATTGCTACGGCTTCTCCTATGATGATTCTAGATTTTCAGAGGATATATGAATAATGAAATATAAATAAATCTTCTCCAAACCATTTTTTTTCCCAGGAAAACAGTATTTGACAGAAGCAAACCTTACTGGGCATCATCAGCACCTGCTATGCATCATCGAATGGGGCGCTAGGGATGGGGAAAACACAACGGTCAGCTGTAATTTACAGGTGCTGAGTACCTTTAGGGGAACTGTCTCYATTCTTTTAGAGTTCAATATTTGTTTTGAAAAAACAAACTGTGAAACAACGAACTGAGATAAAAATGCAAATTTGAATACTGCAGTATTTTATTAAAAACACTAAGATACAACTAAAAGACACAGTGCTGCAGTTTCACTTTAACGTCTTCCTAACTCATYCTACAGGATGTACTCAAAAAAACAATTTCCTTTACAGAAATGGTGGAGGAGATAATGAGAGGGTCATACTAAGCTTTAGAAATGTCTCTCTTCTATAATCCCAACCACTGTTGACTCTGCTTCTGAGAACAGCAGTTCATACCCAAAGACSCCTTCTTTGGGACCAGGAACCTTTCCAGAAAAAGGCAACACAAATCCAGCGGAGGTTTTGCATAGATGACATCCTGTTGATTGCTTCATGACACAAGCCCTGCACTGCTGATACTGCAGAGTCCTTCAGACCTCAGGATCTAAAACCATGAGGTCCCTCTTGGTAGACCTAGGAGATTCCCAGAGGAGCTGAAAGCTGACAGCATGCAAGTCAACCACTGTGTGGTCCAGCCACTGTGGTAAGTTGACTTTTAAAAGGCTGAGGGTCTTGAAGGGCTAACTAAACGTAACTAACTAAAGACAACACACGATATCCATCCTCATGTGCAAGACCATTACAGCCAAAGAAGCCCTTACTCGTGACCTCCAGGATGGCTGCGCCAGCTATGAGTTCCCTGAGCAGATATGAATTTCACTCAGATCAAGTATCTTACTTTTGGCATTTGATTGCCACACTTCACTTTTTCTGAATCAGAAAGTCTGAAGGTTTATCCCTGTGGTTATCAAAGGTACTGCACACTCTCTAACATACGTTTATTAGAGTGCAACTGCTTACCTTGCTTCATTTACCAAAAAACAAAAGGCAAAAAAATCCTRTAAGTAACAAGACTTGCTTTCTGAATTACACCTACGTCATAAGAAAGGAAACAAAATAGCAATGGAAAAGTAAATCTGATAATAATTGAGAACTTCGGGGTGAAAAATGCTTTATTCCAAGTCTCTGACAATGACTCGAGAGCAGTAACATTGGTATGAAATTTTAACTGAGTACCATTGGATAAAATTAGGATAAAATTAATTTTAAAGGACAAACTTCCAAGCTACCCTTAGTGGAAATTAAGCTTTTTTTTTTTAAAAAAAAAAAAAAAAAAAAGTTTAATTTCAAACTGGGAATTGCAGACATGCTAGTTGAAAATCTGAAACCTTGAGCTTCCAAGGAAGAAGCACTTACTTTGCAAATTTCAAGTTTTGAAGTTGATACATTATAGCTTTGTCAAAAAAAAGTCAGAGCTTCTTTCCCAGCAAAAGCCACTATTTACTAAACACACCCAGCCATTCCTATATCTACTCACTCCAGTCAGAACAGTCATATTACACCTTTATAAAACAGTACAATAAACACTGGTGAAAAATGCAATGATACTTTATGCCAATCCCCAATACGACAGGACTGCCACGGTTTGACATCGAATTGAAAGGAACTTTTTGGAGGGGTATGATCATTAACCCACTGCAGGACTCAGAGATGACCAAACTCCAACCTGAAAGATGCTGGAAATCARAAGATGAGATTGACTCTGGATATTGCACACTACTGAGCATGGACAGCAAGAGAGAGCAAGGGTTTTTCCTCACTGAAATACAAGGGCCATTTAATAATGTCTTAGGCTGTGAGACTCCTTCCTCCCACAAGACTTACCAAAGAGGTGCAGCTTCGTACTTGGACCCCCAAACACATGGTGGAGACCACCATGCAGCATGCACAAACGACAGACTCTCAAGACTCGTTAGAGCACCTTGTTCACTACGCTCCATGCAACTTGTATGCCAGACATACAGCTCTTCGCCACCTCCGCTGCTGGGCTGGTTCCATACCAGACCTGCTCTAGCACAAGCACGCGCCAGAACTAAATATAGTCCCAGCTAGTGATGGGGCAGGCTTTCCTGGCCATTTGCTACAGCTTTTGTCCTCTTTCGCTGCAATTCAGCACCCTTGATTTTGCCTTTTCTTTTTATTATTTTTTTTCTGATGTCTTTCCAATTATTATGTTACTTCTAGCCTCTGGAACTTCTTTACAGGGCAAGCTCAAACAACAACTAGGAATTTTGAATTGTTTCCTTCAAGCCATCTGCTTATTCCCTCCCGTATCTTGCTGCCTTCAGGCCTTTCAAGACAAGCAGCTGTTAGCTTATTAAAATCGCAGGTATTGTATCTTTTCATTTCCAGGACGAGTCTGTATTGAAATTAGTAGTACAGCATAACAAGATCACAAGAACTTGGCAAAGAAAAATACATTAATAGTATTATCCTTTTGCTTTCTCCAACCAACTGTTCCCTTTAGTCATGGCATTCCCATCACTTAATGAAAATTTGTACCCGATAAATTCTTTAATAAAGACTGGGATATAAACTACATTACCTTTTAGAGTCTTCTGGAATCTATCCACACACACATTATCCTTCACATCCGTGTTCCATAAAAATCTTGGTTACAGACTCGCTGCAGATCTGCAGAGGAAAAAAAGAAAAAAACAGAGAAAGAGATTGTGACAAACCTCTCTCATTCAAAGGAGAAGACTTATATCTTTGAGTCTTTGTCCCACTCCGGTGTTGCAGAATGCACAGCAGGAGTTGCTCATATGAGAGCACGTTAAGAAAATGAAACTAGGAAGATGGAGCACAGTGGAGCCTTAATGCTACCTCTGTATCTACTGGCAAGGCTTCTGGTGCAGAGAAAGCTTTTCCTGAAAAAGAATGAAGTAATTTCTTCCCCCACATAGAATAAAAATGCATTTTTCAGTGAATCCAGGGTTTGCTGCCCAGGTAAGCATCACTGCAAGTCACCTTCCTTGCTTGTAGGAGTATGAAGCACATTATCCAGATGCTGTTGAATCAGCAAGTCGGACAAGAAAAACAAATTTCAACATCCAACTGGGAAGATTTTACACTGTTCAATGCCTCTATCATCATATATACATCATTTGCATCATACATGCAAAAAATTGGGCAAATTTTTCAAAGATCCTTGAAACAGTTTAGACATGTGGCATATCTGTGATTCATCAATCTCAGCAGAATCATGACCAGTGGAGTTGGAAGGGACCTCAGGAGGTCCGCTAGCCCACCACTGTGTACAAAGGAAGGACATAACAGATCATGCCAAACAACCTTCTAACTCCACAATCAATTTCTGGTGGTAGCCAGTACAGAAAGGTATATACTGTTTCGTTGTTACTGAACTTAGTTGTACTAACAGAAATATTTCTTCAATATCTTCTCTTTTGCAGCATTTTTTTTTTCAATAATGCTCACCTGAGACAGCCAGGAAGATTCTTACAGAGTTCTCTAATTCCTGTTAATGCCAACTAATACCAAAGAATTTTGCCACTTAGGTGTTTCCGGAGAATCAACGGGAGTGTACTTAACAGCTTGTGCAAGTGAGGCAGAAAGCGTATCATGCCATAGGCACGGCAACAGGCGCTCCATGATGTTAACCTCTCTAACTCGTGTTTGATAATAGATCTAAGCTATTCTGATAAATTCAGACCGAAGACACAATAAGCTTGTTGATAAATACCCAGAAGTTGTTCTGCTTTAATTAACACCAATGTTCAAATTAACTTACCACAGTAAGCTTAACCAGTAGGAACTGGTGAGGAGTGTGAATGGACATAAATGCACCTGCACAGGAGTCTGTACTGGCCCAATCAACTCGGCTTTTAAATCAGTTTTAATTAAATCAGCACACYTTTACCGTGTGGATAATGTCTAACACAGATGGCTGCTTGCAAGTGGTTAAGTTGTAAAAGCATGTTCAGCAGGCCACAGTTAAGTGTTTTATGTGCAGAGTACACGGCTTTTCAAATTAGCAGTAGAGATCTAACTTTCAGCCTTCTGTTTTTACTAAAAGCAGGACACAAGGATAAACACAGAAGGTGGATGGCAGGATCTGCACATGCCTCCATCTAGCACAGTGCAAGCACACGATCACTCAGAGATGGGAAACACAAACTGTCAGGAGATTTACCCACTTCGGACACCCAAGAAGTCATTCAGCAAGTACCACCTGCCACTGCAACAACCACCACGTTTTCAAAGCAGTCCGGATCAATTGTAACTGCAGTGCAGAGAAAGCCTCAAGGCTGTGAATCATTATTTTAATATGCTGATAGTTCATGTGACAAAAAAAAAGCAACCTTACCCCTCACCTTCTACGGTGAACACCTAAATCACATCYGAGAGTCCTGTCTCTTTGGATATACGTAAGTGCGCACAACCATAAACCTAAACAGCATTTCTGCGTCTATATAAAAAAACACACRCACACAAACACATATATATATGCATGCACCCAAACACCTATTCAGAGACATATACGCACTGTATAATGTGAAAAAACTGCCACGTGAATTGAAGGCCCCCCGCACAGGTACCAGGCCCCACAGAGTCACTGCTTGAGTCCACCGCATGAGTGGTGGAAACCGCTCGAGCGTGTGCCTGGCTGCACAACGCAAGGGCGTTCGATTCAGCCGGCAGTGCAGGCAGCTTGAGCTATCTTGCCTTTGCCATGGGCTAAGAACACGTATCCAGCCTGTTACCCAGCTCAGCCAACTGGCCCAGGACAACTTTTTAAGTCACAGCTGATGGACCACATCTGATGGCAAAGATAACAACGTTAGCTACATGAAAGCACAAGAAATAAAAAATGTTTCTACTTAGCCCAGGAAGGTGGACGGTGTTGCTCATGGTGAGCAGCTGAGAAAATAGATGAGACTGTATGCAGCTAGCTACTAGAAGGAACAGGCTATATCATATATGGAAAAGTATGCAGATAACCTCATGTGCCTGTGCAAGGTCCTACGAAGGAATACAGATCCTTCCTTTCCTGTGTGGATGACAGCAGACTGGCAAGCAGCCTCTAAAAGCTGCTATTTTCTTTGGAAGAGCGAGGAGTCAGAAGAGAAGTGGTAATAGCCGCTGCTCAAACGGATGGCAAAGGGACTGCCACAGACAAGAGTGAATCACCGCTCATGCAATGGCAGAAAATCTCTGCAAGGGTTTCCTTAGAAAGATTCCTTTGCCAAGGAGCTTCCCACGGCTTCTAACATAACAGGGAACAACAGAGCCCGCAGCCTCTTGCCGTCTTTGAGCCAGACTACACAAGCCTTTGCACTCGTAGCGTGCCCAGAAAAGACAGGGCCTGACCCTGGGAGACGGCAGGAAAGGTAGCATGTATCTACCTACCTGGCGCGACGGGCGCCACGCTGCTCAGCACACAGGGGACTGAACTGGAGCTCTCTGATCTAAAAGCATAAACTGCTATAGTTCAAGATAAAGACTCAGGGCTGCAGGGAACAACGCCAGTGACCAACCTTCCCTGCGAGGCTGAAAGCAGGAAACAGTTTTTAACACATTTACCAGCAGGTACCGCCAGCAACAGAATCGCAGCTCCATGGCTCAGACTGCAGGTGAAGCACAGGCCCATATAATGCCACACTGTTGCTCCTGCTCAAAGGTCCCCGAAGCTTTTGGATTTAATGTTTCTCTGGTTTTGGGAGGATGTAAACAGCATGCGATGCCCACCCAATACAAACGTGTAATCCTTAACTCGCCACAAGCTTAGGTTTCTGATGCCTACCTTCTAAACACAGACACGAAGCAGGAGCGGCACAGGCATGCGCTGCTTACAGCTCTCAGGGACAGAGCTGCTGCAAGGGCAAACCTGAAAGCCTCCATACGGAGGCTGGATTGAAAATCCTGGTTTTAAAATTTTCTTTCTGTTTTAACTGCCAGAAAAGTTCCAACATATATTTGACGAGTCGGCCTTAGAGGTAGCCATACAGCAGAAGTACCGTAAGCTGTATCTACATATTGCTAAACCTTCCTCCTTTTTTATCCACCAATCACTGCCATTGTGCTAGTCAGAAGGGATTAAGTGCGTTTTTATCCGTTTTCTCTCAAAAATTGTTACCATTCTGCTATTTCCCCTCTCCTGTGGGACTAGTTTAACCATCTCTGTTGCCAATCAGAAAAGCAGTGCTCATCTGAAATGAGGGCTACTGTTTCTGCCTTACAATTTTCCTTTTCAGGAGGGAGCAACAGTGAAGGTGGGATTCATCTCACTTCATATCGGCACTCTGAACACCAGCACTTCTACTCTGTGCTAGTGCCTGCCTTCCTGCTAGGGCCGTTGGGAAGAAGCAGCACTTCCAGAGGGCAATTCCCCCTCACCCCAGTCTTGGCCACTTCTCCTTGTAGTGGAAGAATCACCCGATGGTGGCACAAAGCCTTCTCCACACATGGCAGAGTGGAGAAACCAGCCCAGGTTAAATGCTTATCATTCACACGGTCACATTTAGTAGAATTCTTGTTTCTTTAGCAGAAATGTTCTTTTACGTGTAAGGAAAAAATAATTTTTAGAGCACTTGCTCAGCTCGGCCCTCAGAGCTTTCCTAAAAAGTATTTCCTAAAACTCACAGGCGCTGCAGGTGATGACTCCTTGATTTCAACTGCACTTTCAGAGGACCAGTAAAATGACCGGTGGCCTTAGTACAAGCCAGGCCTGGCAAGATAGAAAGCAGTAATTACAGTGTAATAAAGTACATGCAGACACTATTTAACTGGCAAAATTTGCATTTAAATAGAAGTTTTAAAATGAAAATATGTGAGAACCTGACAGATGCAATATTCAGAATGCCGTACGCTGGCAATCTGAAACTTCTTAATGTTGCATTGTGTTTCCTTGGTCCACATTTATGTGTCAAATTGACCTGCAAAAAATAAGGCTCAGTTTGATACTGAAAGCCTTTCTAAACATTATGCTGTACAGAATTCTGTAGCTCTCTGACCTACTGCAATTAGTATGACAAACAACAAATATTTGTTTATAGACACTGAGAGCCAAGATCCCATTAGTAGAAACTACTTCTGCTAAACCTGGAATCCACAGAAAGGTATATTTTGGTTTAAGATGGTTAGATAAATGGATCTTTTTTCCAGCAGTGATAAAATGCAAGAAAAACGTACTTTGCATACACACATATTAACACTCATGAAGATACACACAGACAATTAATCAGGACCAGCTGGACCAGCTGGTAGGCAGATATGTGGATACCGTATTTGAAATATGTCTTAAGTTTCTTAAAACAAAAACTAGAACCCATATCAAAACAAACAAGGATCAACACAAACAGTACAGTTTATTTTTAAGCCTACTCACGCATCCTTCATTGGAAAGAATCACTAAAACATTATTATGCTTGGATTGGGCTTGAAAAGGAACATGTAAAGGAGCAGCACCATGCAGGCAGAGATGAAAAATCTGTGAAAGGTATARGCTGACACAATGATTCAAGAAAAGATAGGAGGAAAAGCTTGCCAAGGACTCGACTCTTTTCTAGGATACGCTGGTGTGAATTAGGAACATAACTGAAACTGGTACGAAATGAGGGTAAGCCAAACATTTTGCCCAGGGATTGAGAAAACATGTGGCATGGAGGAGAAAGACTTATTCCTATTAGACGTGTGTGTGTGTGTGCGCGTGCGTGTGCATCCGTCTGTCCACTGTACTGCTCCTACTTACATCACACAAGCAGCTTCTTCCACTCCAGAGCCAGCCCTCTCTTGGCTAGCACATAGCTACACCAGTGCAAAAGAGAGAAGAGAGAAGACACTGTATAAGGCTGAACTTCTGAGAAAGACAAAATCGGAATGTTTTGTAAGACCTTAGTAAAACAGAAAAAGCAGATGRGGGAAAAAAAAGAAAGAAAGAAAAAAACTCTGCAGAGTTCCCCTAACCCTGCACCAAACGGACGAGGCAGAGCGTGCTAAGCATCACGGCTGGAAACAATCAGAAAGCCACACAAAGCCATCTGAACTTTCCCATCCAAGGTCTGGACTGGCAGATTACCGAACGAGCTAGAGATGTGACTTTCCTGCAATTATACGTACCCTCTTTTAGTCAGTCCTTGATCTCATCAAATATTCTATCAAAATTCAGGCACCCTGCCCAACAGTTACGTCAACTGAGATCAGTCAATCAGTCCCCCGAATGGTGCATTCTGTCAAACTGCATTACTTTGTCGGACATCAAATCACATTATGTGATGCTGTCYTCCTTTGGCAGGCAAATTAATGCAGAGGATAACACAGCTTCATGCTATTTTTAGGATTTGGAGATTAAAACACATACACACATAACAATAAACACTGAGCTACTCCTTAACTTGCAATGTTAAGGAGATGTTGACAAAGCTTGCAAGTGAATCATGTTACATATACCAAAGACAAAAGGACAATTTTAGAATCACCACCATCCATTAAGTGTTCGTGAACTTCATTTTATTTTATCCATTTTACTTTATGTTGCACAAACCAGAGCACAAATGGGAAAAAAGCCATAAAAAATGTTTTAGCTTAGGGGAGAGTAATGTTCATTTAAACATTCTCCAAATTATACCCAGTAGGTCATCACAGAGATGACAGATGTTGCATTCTTCAATAGAAAGTCATGGCCTACCAAGGGGAGAGGGCCCCAAATTCATGTATTGCAAGGGCTAGAAGGAACCATTGGGATCATCTATGTTGTCCTCTCCTGTAACTTAGGAAAGAGGGCAGCCCCAAATCAATTTTGTTAAAAACCAAAGCACTGCTTGAGAAAAATACCACAACCCTGGACATACCATTCAAGTGATGAATTACCTTCATTGCTGACAAAGGCTTTGGATCCAGGCTGAAATTGAGATTTTATTCCTTAGCCTATTAGACTATCTTTAACCTTTATTTTGATAAATGCTGAGTTCTTGGGTTCTTTCATTCTTCAGTTGTCTTCCCACAGCTCACAGCTCCTCTGAAAACCTTCTGCTTTTCAATACTGGAATACTAGGATCCTAGTGGCATTTCCATCTGGGACCCTTCCCATGACAAGTTGCCCTGACCACCGGAGAAGGAAGAGGCACTGGTGAACGATCTCCCAACATCAGACACACGAAATGTCTGCATAAGAATGATGCATTTCTGACTCCCAGCCCTGCTTCTCTTGAAATGAATGAGAATTATCTGCATCAAGCCACGAGAAAAGGTCCAGGGTGTAGGGGGGGAAGAACACAGATACAAAGGCTGACAGTGTCAAATGAGGTTAGGATACAGAACGGATGCCTGGCCTGTCTCCTAATGCGATGTGCACAAGCAGAGGAAGACGTGAACATACCAAAAGGAATAGTTATAAATAGGAAAAGTTTGTTGCTGATCTCTTACAGCTAAAGGTTCCTTCGCCTTTAAAGCCAGGCCATACTGAAGCAGTTATAGCCCAACTCACAATCCAYGTTAAGTCCTCAAAGCCACAGGCTACTATGTTATGGCACTGTGAATATTCAAGAAGCCACTTTCTAAGCTAGGTAGTGTCCACTACGTATCTTTGAGGAGTGCAACTTCACAGAACAGTTCCTCATTTTTAAACAGACTTGGTTCTGCCCCACACAACCAAAGGGAGTTTCATGTGTGCAGGGGCCCAGCCAATACTCCTCAGCTGGGGCTTCCGCAACATACTCAGATCGCCCTCCAGTGCTTAGGAACTAAATGAATGAGCAA
This sequence comes from Rhea americana, assembly GCF_003343005.1. Lineage (NCBI taxonomy): Eukaryota > Metazoa > Chordata > Aves > Rheiformes > Rheidae > Rhea > Rhea americana. The sequence continues at coordinate 2,814,777 of NW_028185117.1, read as the reverse complement.
ACTAACACCTACTAGAGTAGCTGTTACAGGGCTTTGCTTAGGTTATTTTCAAATATAATTCTAGAAAAAACACATTATAAAGAAAAGTTGAAACTCTGAAATTATCACAGAACCTTCAGAACTCAAGCCCTGATAGTCAGATCTGCAGGAAATGGGTCTCCAAATATCTTTAGGCATCAGATCAAAGGGTTTAAATATGAGGCCACAATATTGATGCCTTACACCAGACCTGCCTGACACATGGGCTCTCACAACTCTTGTAGAGAGTTATACATAAAAACTCTTGTATATAAAAATATAAGGCAACCAGATATATACTGCTGTACCTATTCCTCCCTGAACTTTCCTACTTTCAGCCTCTTCCTTCCTCCAGGAAGCTTGGTTCACGGCAGGTGACAAAGAGACATCAAGTTCATAGTTTGAGTTGTGCAAACTCAAGCTTCCAGAAGCTGTTTCCTCATTGGGTGCATTACTTTTCACACTGCACACGGGAGCTCAGTTTAGCTCCAGAGCAGTGCCCTGCACGGTAATCCTTTGCCCAGCGCAGGCTGACTGACCTAGGAGCAGCAGAGGCTGGATGCCAGCTTCTGGGATGATGGAGAGCCGCTGCCTGAGGCAGCTGCCCCACAGATCTCTTCTTCCCTCTTTCTGAGCAGCTGCTGCCTGCTCCCGACTCCCCTGACTCAGGAGGCCCCTTACACCCCAGGCCCTTGGAAACACTTTAGGGCAATCTGCTGCATTTTTGGCGCTGAGACCCTCTGCATTTCACAGGGCTAGTGCATYTCTACAGCGCGCCTTTTCCCTAACATGCGATGGCCTCCCCTGCTGCCGTGATCTATCTGTAGCAACTGCAGTTCTTTACCTACGTGTATTTTCCACTCGCCTGCAGGATAAGACTTCAGATAGGTAAAGCCAATGGTGAGTAAATACATTGTCGATGTGTAACCTGTAATGAACAGTTGAGGACAGAAAGGATTTATGAGAGTGCATGAGTAGGGTTTTTCTGAGTGGCAAGTTACACTAGCACTCCAGTTTTCCCAGTCATGCTGTCAGCCTGCAAAATTATCGATCTTATTATTAATTATGTTTAAATATAATTGCTGGCTTAGTGTGAATTCATATATTGCAATGAGAATGCATCTTTTATTTAACTTAGAACACGGCTATTTTTTTTTTAATACAAAGTGAAGAATTTAAATCACATGTGGCCCAATAACAGACTTGTTCCTACTGGTAAGTTGCTATATAATGTTTCTTGGAATAAAGGTATATTAATTGCTTCTATTAAAGTTAAAAAAAAAAAAAAAGAAAGAAAGAAAGAAAGACAAGACCTGGCTACACTTCAACTAGATAACTGTGATTCAGAAGTGTGTGGCTTTGCAGACATGCACAAGTGCATGTGTGAGAGACAGGGCAACACAGAGTAAAATCAAAACATTTAGCCTTAACTCTGTTGATAGTAGCAGGAGCTCTCCTACACTGTGATAGCTATGTTCTCATAAGCTTCACACCGAATATTTTGCCCATTCTGATAGCTCATTGCTAGTCTGAAAATGTTTTCTTTGACAAGTTTTGGATCCTCCAAGAGATTAGAGTGATTTAAGTTAAAAGAGAGACTAGCGCTTTTCTTCTCTTCAGACAGAGATGCAAATGCAAAAAGGTTTTAAAGGTCTTTGTCCAAATCAGCTTTTTTTCCCCACCTGTTCTAGGAGAATCAGTCATGTCTTTGCAAATCCCACTTCCATTAACCTTTCAAGTACTGCTGACATTCTTGCACAGGAAGCCTCTAGCACCGTATGTCAAGAACCAGCTGACATATCCTTTAGAAGTCTCTCTTGCTGTATATCTTGACTCTTCTGGCTAGTTTGCAGGTCAGACGTTTGGAAATATTAAGCCGAAGCCTAATTTAATTCCCAGATTTAATTCCAAAATTAATTCCCAGACTGAAACAATTGCTTTCTATCTTACTAGCCCCATTCACCTCCCAGTGCCCAAAGGTTAGAGAGTAGAGGTAATTTTTGTAAAAGCAATTATAATGTAAAACTGATGCAAGAGCCAGAAAGTTACCTGTATTAAGCATGGACAACGCGGGAGGATGGGATGCATCTTTAGCTTTGTCAGAGCACCGCAGTATTTTAGCCCATGGTTAAATGGTCACTTTAACCTGGCAGAAGTCCACACTGGTACTGAGAAGGGCTTGGTGCCTTCCTTTCCCTATACCAGCTGCTCTTCCCTGCTCTTCGGCCTTATGCCACGGCTCGTGGGAACAGATCCARCTTAAAACTAACCACCAGCAGTGCTGGCACAAGAAGCTGGTGGGAATGAGCAGCCCAGGGCAGGAGGCAGATGGAGCRGCTGCTTTCAGTGGCGTAGGGGGTATACGCTTACTTAAAGCGACTGTGTAACTGCATTTTGCATGCTATGTATGCTTAACAGCAACATCCGCATAGAGAAACAATCTCTGTTCACCTCTACGGGAAAATCCTTAGCGAGCCAATGGCAAAGCTAGGAGTGCGATCTTCCAAAGCTCTCAAGTTACCTAAGACTGCAGGCTTAGTAAAGGTCACAGCAATGTGTGCCCACCCGGCCCTCAAGGACCAGGCTTGTAGGGGGTGGGAGTCTCTGTTTCTTCGAAAATCTGATAAAGTCCCTAACTGGATCTTCAAATTATGTTTAAAAATTTAGCTCAGAGACATTTTTTTACATGTTAAAAGCAGCACTTGCAGCAAATCCGAGGAAGTGACAGAAAAGCATGCTTAGGGCAAACTCTTCTAATCGTGATGGGCAGAATGGATGGTTTGGGGTGAAACAAACCCCAGCTTGCTGGGGAAGTGGCTGGCACGCCACCCTGTTGTGCACTTTCTCTGCTTCAGTTTAAGGGACCAATATTTGAGAATGACGTACTCTAGAAAGAAATTATTCCTGTTAATAACATTATGTTTTATCTGGAAGTGATGCTTTTTGAATTGATGTAGCAATACAGGGAACTAGGTTTAATTTCCCTGTGCCTTGCGCTTTACTTTGCGCTAAGAGCTTCAGCTTTGCCAGCAAGAGTAGAAACACAGGCTGGGGTTTATCTGCTAAACTTGTTCTTGCTGATGTTAAGTATCAGTATTTTCTACATTCTGCTCCTGACTTACAGGAGAGATGCTCATTTCACATATACTGATACTACACAAGCAGAATTCAATTTCATACATCATTATAAGTATGATCAAAATTAACCCAGTGTTTCTGAAGTAAGAATGCTCTTCCCCATTGCTTTAAACATCCTTGCTATGATCACAAGTGAAGAGTAAAAACAAGACATGAAACCTTCCAGCAGATACAAAGAAGTAGTAAATTAAAGTGAACTTGGTCAAACGAGACATAGAAGAATTCAAAGGTAGCAAATTACAACGATAAAAGACACTCAGTGGTAAAAGGGCAAAAATAAACATAGCAGTGAATTAGACAAATTCACTTGAATTTCTATCCTGTTTTCTTCCTTCGCTGCAAAAAATAAAAGAGCAATTTATGCAAGTAACTRCTGTATAAGCTGTGCTTAAGACTGATCAGTTTGGTGTGGGTCAGACACCTTGCATATTTGTAAACTCTTGACAGGGCTCTAGCTTTTCCTTTAAGAAAGTGAAAATGTTTTGAGTGTCTGCTAGGAGCAAACATAACATCTTTATTTATTAAAACAAACAAAGCYGTAGAAGATGCAAAAAAGAGATTATGTAAAATCATGCTACTGTGCTTTTCAGCATCATTCTAGTCATATAATCAGGAATAGGACACAGATGACAGGACTTAATATCAGGTAAGACCAATTAAAACAAAATTATTAATGCTTTTAATTTCCATATATTAATACTTAAACTTCTAGCATTACAGATATTAAGAAGTCTTAGTGGAACCCATTTCTCTTTTGGACATGATTTAGTGGAGCGATTACAGTGGAGTGCTCGTTAGCCTTCCCTATTACTACTTGGGGAATAGTAAAAATTTAGGATGCTACAAACAGAGGTTCCTTCCCCTAACTGTTTGCCATGCATGGTGCTGTACCTTGTTTTCATTGACTGTAAACTATTTTACACTCGAGGACATTCCTTTATCATTTTACTTAATATGTGAGCTCCTACTGCAAAAAAAAGAAGCCATCACATTCCTAATCCCACTGAAGCTACAGGTATTAAACCCTTTACAGCGCTGAGCAATAATGAAAAATGACTGTTTCCTCAAACAAGTTGAATATGTGTAATACRGACAGATCATGCCCCAGCTTTTATTACTCAGCATGACTTTTGTGATTGCCCAGACTCAACGGTGTCGCTAGCACCAAATGAAGGATGCAATACCAGCGAAGAAAGCAAGTAGTAGATGAGTCACTTTTATTTATTAAACCCAAATAAACCTAGACACATCACACAGATTAAAGCACTCCGCTATCACTGCGCTCTCAGCTGGTATGCTGAGACATTGAAGAGTCCTGCAAGTCCTTCATCTGTGAAGACTTTTGGCACCTATGCCAGAAGAGCCCTCCAGAGAGAAGCACACGCCCATATTGCTGTAGACTTCCATAAACAACAAATCTATTTGCCTTTCATACACTCCTGTTAGGAGAGCTTAATGGTCAGASTAAAAGTGCTAACGGACAGCAGCTCCACCAGGCAGTCAAAACAAGAAGACCCAACACCTTCACCAAAAATTGCCCTGGTGTCAACACGCTGCATTTCAGCAAACAGGCTCATATAGCCTGTAAGCATGTGGGCACGTGGGCTGAGGTTAGCTATATCCCTGCCAGGTTCCCTTGCAATGGATATTCGTACGGCAGCCACTTCCACTTCAATGCTCTTACAGGCATACTAGGAGCAAAGAGGTCTAGCGAGGACTTCCTGCGTTATAGCACTATTTTCTTTGCAGCTGCTGAGAACCAAAGCATCCAAAAGTCACGCGGCTGGCCCAGGACCAAAGCAGCATACACATATGTACACATTTTCAAGACACTTCTGCATCCCTTTTTTGTTGCATGTTCTAAACTGAAGTCTCTCTTCTGGGTTTTTAAGTATAACTCATATGTCTGAGATAAGCAAAAGTATATGTCTCTGGGTGTTTTTTAAAATAAAATAGAAAAGCAACAACAACCTTTAATTCACCTTCAATAGCCAAGAAGGAATAGTGGGTAAATAAAAACCTCCAGGAGATGATCTCTGGAGCATATTACAGATAATAGAGGTTAAACTGCCTAGTATTTTTAGAGAATTCTCACTCTGAATCAAAAATAGTGAACTGAGGCCACACAAACAAGCATAGGACAATTTCTAAGACTGTCCTATCAGAGGTACTAGTTATGGTCAAGCAAAGCGGCTTTACATGTTGCCCCCAGGAGGATGCTCTGGTTTGAAAGTCCCTAAAAAAAAACCAGCAAACAGAAATATGTATTTTTTTTCCGAAGCAAAGTAGTAA
>NW_028185117.1:2720341-2809308 GCF_003343005.1 Rhea americana | reverse complement strand
AAAAGAACCAAATAAGAAAAAGAAAAAAGGATCCAGTCTGGTACCAGGAAACATCCCCACAAAGTCAGTGCCCTCAGCCTGGGGAGCCCCTGGGTTGACTGCCACTGATTTTTCTGGGCAACACTGGATCATGTTCAAAAGCAGCAGAGAGTGGAAAGGATTCAGGAGCTTGGACATCCTCACTGCAGACACCTTGGATGGAAAACTGAAGGTTTTACCATGCCAGTCCCCAATCTAAACATTGTATGCCTTCTTACAGCCAACTTAATACAGGTATCAACACCTAAGTAAGGCAGAGCAGAGAGATCTGCAAAGGGTTAGCCTCYGTAACCAGAGCAGACCATACAACTACATTTTTCATTGGGGCTACTCCTCTTCAGTTCTGACGTTACAGGCCGAATTGCTTTTCTGGATCACAAACCTCAGCCTTCTCAAAGGGAAACTCTTCTGTCAGGTCAGCTGAAGGGCAGTGCTCCCCCGTATTGTCCACATAGCCCTTATGCAATAAGCACTCCAGGGCAAGGATTCTCCTTAGGCAGTTGAACATCATTTAATAGAGGGAGAATCTGGCCCCACAACAACCATCAGCATAGACAGTCAACTATAGACACATAGATAGTCATTGCACTGACTGCTGAATATCATATCCTGCAAGAGACATTTTGTGCACATTAGTTTCTTTTTCTTAGAAAATGCAGCTAGAAATACAGAGGAAAAACGACTGGACTTTTTCCTCTTTGTCTTTATTGGGCCCCTTTTTTAAGCAAAATCTTTAGCCGTGGTTTTTTCATTGCTGCTTTTTGCAGCAACCACTGACCTTGTTTTCTTGTCATTTCCGGCTTGGCTGGCGGGAAGCGTCTGAGCACTTGCTGCTGTCAGAGTGTTAGGGAAACAGAAGCTGTCCCTTCCAGTCAGATCAGTCAACACAGGCTGAAGGAGTTATATCAGAACTGTGCCCTCAGAGAGCTAAGGAATGTCATCAGCTTTCAAATACAACCTCCTGTGGCAATTTTCCAGGTCATCAATTTTATCAGAGATCACATGTTTTTTGTTATATATTTCATTATCCCTTTGGAGGCTTGCAGTAGCAGCCTCATTGCTTTTGATTCCACTTTCTGCAGCACTTCTTCTGGCATTTAAACCAGACAGAGACGGTTTAACCTTTGGTGATTCTTTCTGGCACACTGTTTGGATAGCTGTTACCTAAGCTAATGTGAAATGTGTTCAGAGTGCTCTTCCTGATCCACGATTACCACTTCAACACCACAGCAGAAAGCTTTGGTCAGGACTCACCTGCCTAACAGGCATTTCACACATCTGCATCTGAAATGCCCGTCTAAAATAGATGTCTAAAAAAAGTCAGATAAATAGGGCTCAAGAATATTTTGCTTGTCTCTACCAACTGCAAAAGGAGTCAATAGGAATACCGTTGCGATGTAGGTATCAGTAGGTGATGCCTCCCATGCCTGGAATACAGCCCAGAGGAATGTGAGATACTTGCCTTTCACAGCAGCCCAGCTAGAAAACAAGAACAACCTCAAGACAGAAAAATACTGCCAAATGTCTTCAAGGGGAGCATGAAGATAATTCAATAATGAAAGATGCAGAAAAATGCTGAAGCCTCTTAGAAGAAAGCTATCCACTACTCACTCTCTGTTACGGTCACTGATATTAATTGGCCTTTATATGCAAAGCATGAAGTGTTGCAGAAGCTAACACCACAGCTTTAAGAAAAAGTCAAGTAAAGAAAAATTTCAGCAAGGCCTGCTCTTCTGCTGCATGTGCCAGCTTCAGCAGGGTTGGCTTGAAGAAGGACAACGGACTCCTTTCCTAGATCCTTTTGTAGCAGCCGGCCTTGCATGATCTCAAATTCTGGGGATATGGTTATCTAGAGGACTAACAGCCCTTGCTTTCTCTACCCCAAGGCCTTGGCCTGACAGGTTTCTGTTTGTCTTTCAAAGTGGTAGGTAACTTCATGATCACAGTGACAAATATTTGGCTGGGTGAATAACGTTGCTCTGTGACGACTAAGTTCCGGGGGAGGGGGGGAAGAAAAAAAGGCATGCTCTCAATGGCCTATAACTGAGGCAAGCCCACAGCCAATTATTTGCTGACTTTTTCAAGACGATTTCAATTTTTTTTCTCTGGAACCCTCGCTAAAGAACTGAATATAACTCAATGAATGAAACCACAGGATAATTCAGAGTAACTTCGCTATAAGAGACTCACAGCTAATGACCATTCATTGGGGCAGTCAGCTCACAGCTAAGTGTAGTGGGAATTACTAGCGCCCGATCTGCCTTGCCTTCACCACGTGTATCAGAAAGAGTGAGTAACCTCAGACTTCCTGTGCCCCAGGACAGTGGCCAGAGGAAGCTGGTGGGGAGCAGTAACCATGCTGTAAATTCACTGAACTCCTTGCCCGGCAGTTCTGCAGACAGACAAGCCCTAAATGAAGACAAATCTGCTTCAGTATTTTACAAGGGTTTTCTCAAAGTTTATGATTTGTAAGCTTTTCTTTTATTTTCAGTAAATGGAAGACAAAGTATTGATTCCTCCTTCCTCAGGAATTAGTATTTGAGCTGTTCAAGGTACTGAATTCAGTGGGTTTAAACTGCCGAGAAAAGCAGAGAAACCATTAATACCATGAATACATAAGTAAGCTAATGGGTTCATTATAATCTATATACAAACATAAAAATAGGATTTAACCTACCACTTCTCATCCAGAAGCATGCATTTTGGTTTATAGTGCCTCATTCATTCTAATCTGAAACTTACAATATAATCCCCCTTTCCCCTTGCTCATATACAGAATACAAAAATGTGACCAATACACATGTGATTTTGTTTCAGGACATTAATATCTCTCTCAAATGCAAGTCTTTATGGCGTTTATGAAGTGTATTTTTTTTTTTTTAAGTCCAGTAGGGTGTTGGAGGTTCCTTCAAAACAGAAGAGAAAGGAGTACTAAGGTATATCATAAGGTTTATCATCCCAATACCTCCTACTGAAACAAGTCTGTCAGTCTCTTATTCTTCATAATACATTTTTAAATTCACATCTGAAGAAATTATTTTTAATTACAATTTCAATCAATATCATGGTTCATCTTATCTCTGCCTAAGTGTTCCATGACTTAAAAACAACAATAATAACTGAGAATACAGAAGACTAAAAACAGTAATTATCATCTCATAGCCCTCACTTCTGTCCTTAGTAAATTAATAGAACTTGTACTGAAGGAAATCTAGCAGACCTAGATGATATCAGCACAACTCCACTACTTTCTGTTATTAAAAGCAAATTTGGCAAGATAAACTTGACTGCATTTTTGGACAGAATTACTAAATTTGTAAAAGCAGAGACTAGGAGAATTTGCTATACATGTTAAACTATACTAAACTCAAAAAAAMCCCCAAAATTCAAAATGCTTCTGTCCCCACTGGGACATGGACAGTCGTGTGGCTTTTTGAAAGCTCCCTGAAGAACTGTAAGGTAGGAAATGAAAGGTAGGATAAAAAGCTGGAAGACAGGTTTCTGGCATGATCTGCAGTCAGGAATCAGAGGTAAATAGTCAGGAATCAGAGGTAAATAAGCAATCATATTAATTACAAGAAATATTAGTAAAATGCTGCATTCATTCAGTTAGATCTCCACTGCAGGCATCTTCTACTTGTTCAGTGCCTAAATGTCTATAAATCTGATTACTTGTTTTTATGTGCCTCTTTTTCCCACTTGCAAAATGTTTGGAACAACATCTCCCTCTTGCTTATGGCTATCTATGCACCTTATGAACTTGAGAATTAAAACTGCCTTTCTAAGGTGCACAAGCACACCAGCTGAGATGATGGGGTTTGTGTAAATCTATCTGTAAAAGGAACCATTATCCCAACAAAATGATGGGAAGAAAAGGGGGTTTTTGCATTTTTTTGYATAACTTGGACTTATCAGACTCACAGAAGTCAAGGTCCAGGAGCTCATCTACACTGATGTCCTACGTAACACTATCCAAGGAATTTAGCCTGAATTGCCTTTCATACATTTTTGCCAGTTTTTCAATAGAAGGGAAGAAGATCACCACCACTGAATCCTGAGCCATCAAGCCTGACTGTGGTAGTCTCCAACCAACAGCCTCTGCACTGAACAGTGTTTAACAAGCACTATCATCCAAGCAGAAATATATCGTACACAGTACTGCAGTCTAAACCATGTAATACGTAAAAGGATTCAAGAGCAGTTAAAGCTCCACAGGTCATAAAGACTTATACTTCGCTGAAATCAAAGGTGTATAAAGATTACACATTAGGAGAAAAGTAATACATCATACACAAAATAGGGCGCCAGAAAAGAAAATGAAACCATGCTGCAGGGTCAGACTAAAAAGTCTTTCTATCCATCCCATTATTATCATTACATATTAGAGCATGCCAAGGTGCAAACGTGTGCTCTAGCTCTTCATTTGATTCAATCTTATTACTAGCTATAAAAGTCTGCTTCTACCTGATTACCTAAATTGCAAAAAAATAGCACAGAAAGCCACTGAAAGCAGGAAAGAAAATAAAAGATTTTTCTTCCTTGCTCTTGTCTGTTAGAAAACATCTCCTCTTCAAAACAGCCACCATCTTATTTCCATATGTACTGAATTTATTGTCCTAGCAGGCCATCTGCTGAATTTATCTCTTCCTTTAGCATCCTTCTGCTGAGGACTTAATCCCACATTCCTGTATCTCTTTTTACAGTGACCATTCATCTAAACTAGTGGATACTTAGGACTAAAGACTGGCAGGAAGAAAGGGGAACAATCTTTAAATGTGTTTGGTAATAGTTGGATGTCAAGTTCTTAATATCTTTCAGTGGACATTTGTGCCTTTGCAAATCTCACCCAAAGTGCGCATGCACGTGAGAGGTGTTTAAAAGGCTACGTGGACAGGAGAGTATTCATGATTTGTGCCTGCAAATCAACCCTGTTTATTTTATGATCCCAGAATAGCAAACACACGCTCTGAACATGCAAAATGTTTACTTTTTCAAACAGAACAAAGAGGATATACAGAGATATCTCTCTAGCCAAAGTATTACTGCGCAAGCATAGGGTTTTTTCTCCCTAAAAATAGTGAGGAATACAAAGCAAATACTCAACAAATAGGTCTGTAACAAATGCTAAAATAAAAATTATCATCATTAAACATCTTCTAGTCAATGATCAGCTGCTTGGCCAATGTATTGCCTGYACAATTGCTACCGCTGTCATACGAAAGGTAACTGGGGAACAGCCCAACACTGGGGACAGCCCAACACCGTGTGTTCAGGCCCCGTACCCAAGAGTGCTCAGGGAGGCACGACAGTAGCGAGAAGCTTGCAGCTGCTGACACAAAGCAAGACGGGTGTAATGACTCCTTGTTTTGTCTATAAAAATGGGAGTTTATCAGAAGGCATTTTGTAAACACACCGTGGCCCATGCATTATTTAGCAGCTGGCTAACCCTGCTCAACAGCAGAACTCTGGCAATAGTCACTGCAAGCGGGAAACTTCGCTTGGCACTTGACAGAACCATTGCAATCTCATAAATAAATCAGGTATGTTGTAGAGGTCTGGCATTCGCATGTACTCTACAGCAGCTTAATATTTAGGACTTTCTCACAGTTAATGCTAAACTGTTGCTGCCACAGGTATGCTTTGAGAAGAGATCTGGTTTGGATATTGTACTGTCCAACCTTTGCAGAACTCTTTTGCCTTTCATTGCTGTTTCCATGTTCCTTAATTAGCACTAGTAAGGAGACAGGCACAGTATTTTCAATAAAGAAGGAAAAGATGCACTGTCATTATGAACAGGACTCATTCCTCCAAGGTACTCAGTCCTCAAGCACTTCAGGAGTACAGGCGAACTGAAACCCTTACTGGAAGTGCTCAGCAGTTTGTAGGATGCGGCTCTGCATGCTATTAGAACGAAAGCAACACATACTATACAAGCGAGTTGAAGCACAGCCCCCACATGCAGTCCCAAGCATTCCTCAAAATGCCATCTTTCAAAGCTTTCAGAGCTGGTCTCTTGTGGGTCAGCTGCCTGCCTGGAGAAAGCCATGACGTGTTACCACACCTGCAACTTGACAATCAAGATAAGAAGGAGAGGGAGCAGGGGAGCTTACCCTCCCCTTCCATGCCACAATAAATCCAAGATGAGAATTACAGGTGTGTCTCTCAGCTCTAGCACATCGTTCTTTCACCATCTCAAAGAGCATCTTTGCATCCCCATAAATGGCCCCAGCCACAGCTATTCACGCAATGGGCTTGAAGGCCTTGTGGTCAGATCCTGGTCACTTTGCTGCAAGTACGTTGGCAAAACTCGCTCCTCCCACATCCTGTGCCATGCAGTTCCGCGTCCATGCAAGCAGAGATTTTTCACAGCAGGAGTTTACCGAGCTTCAAGCAAAAGCAACTCACGTCTTATGCTGTAACAGAGCAGCCCCCAGTCCACTTTGTGAAACATCAGCTGTCAGTTTAAATGGTTTGTTTTGATCAAACTAATGCAAAATAGAAGCTTTCATTAAYGGATCCGTCAGCTTCCCTACTGTTCCAGTGATTAGATATTGAGCTCTCAGGGTATTATTAGAATCCACTTTTATTTCAAAGCATTAGACAGTTAATTTGGGGTTTGTGATTTTTGCAAGGAGATTGAGTCCAGCTTTTTCCAAAAGCAAAGAGACAAAGAATTCCCCACATTCACAGAACACCAGCAAAAGGAGGCAATATTAACAACCCAACAAAATTTGTTTCCTGCAACTCTGTCTGAATGAAAATACTTGGAAAGCATAATGAAGATACGAATAGACAGAGGTAAGATCCTTTCGTTTTTATGAGAGTGCATCTACCACCTAAAACACTGTGGTAGCGAGCACAGTTTTGGGAAAGGGAAAAGCTAGCTGTTCTGAGTTCAATTCCAGACTTTTTCATAGCCTCTGTACTCCCAGTAGATACAAAGACAAATACATTCACAGGCAGAAAAGAGGAAGGACTGAAAAAGCAACTCACTGGTGCTTGCTACCCATTCATGGAAAGGCACATATGGAAAACCAGCCTCTGCTTCCCTCTCTTTTACAAAGAAAAAGACATCCCTCCTGCCAAAGCAAGGCAATAACGGAGTGGAAATGGTTTCTAACCAAGTATCTTTCTGACCAAGTATCAAACGCATAAGATGGTAAACAAAAAGACCATGCTGTAAGATGTGGGAGATGCAGTGCCTCACCTGCACCTGCCATGATCCACACCAAGCAGTATGACCTAGCAGTGACCTATAACAAAACACTGTTTAAAATGTTCTCATTTGTGATACTAGCCTGGAATGAAGTATTTCATCACGATTCTCAGATTGATAAAGGCTGCTCACAGTCGTCTCTGGTTTAGAGTGATGTAAGTCAGTGCTGCCTTATTTGGGTTAATATTCTATGAGGATCTTCCACATTTTTTTCTGCAACTTTTTGTTCTAACTACAGAGAAAAGGTTCAGGGCTACGCATCTAGGTCCAGCAAGGGTCCATACAGCAGACTTGAGAATCAGAAATGATCAGTTAACAGCATTCCTAAATAAYTGGTCAAGCTTCCAAATTCTTAAGGTGTCTAAAGGCCCTTAGGTCCATCATTAAGTCCGTTCTTCAAAGCAGCTTGGTTCAGGACACTTAAGATTCCCGTTGACTTACAGTGGAGAAAGAAAGATGATGTAGGGCTTCACTGGATTCAGTCGTCTGGCCTTAGCTTCAGAGTGTTGCTCCAGAAGGAACTCCTTTCTTCTCATATGAAAACCATGATCCTGGAAAAGCTCTTCCATCTCACCAGCTGATGGGAGAGAAGTACGATCACCTCGTGGGCCCAAACAGATGTGTGCTTTGGAAATACCTAGGGTTTTCTTGCAAATTTGAAGTTTTATCAAAACTGAAGTTAAGCCTTTATATGTTCACTGATGAGCTAAGTAATCCTTCCACCTGCTAAGCACAGCAGAGTTATTTTTTCAAAGATCTTTAGAGATTCATTTTTCGTGGACTGTTTTAAGTGTCATGCCACAAAGCCATGCTAGCACTGACCTGTGTCAGTATTTTAGMTTTTCCCTATGAGGATAATGGCTAAGCATCTTAAAAATACTTCTTGCTCTCTTTCATAGCAAATACAAAGATTTCCTCTATTCAAATACATTCTTAACAAAATTGGAATAAGCTCTTGAAAAGGGTATTTCCTTTTCTTTTGGCATTTACAGTCTTCTGCTCATTATGGGCTCCCCARTACGAGAGAGACATGGAGCTACTGGAKAGAGTCCAGCGTAGGGCTACAAAGATGATCAGAGGGCTGSAGCACCTGCCCTCTGAGGAATGGCTGCGAGAGCTGGGCCTGTTTAGCCTGGAGAAGAGAAAACTGAGGGGGGATCTTATCAATGTGGAAAAGTACCTGAAGGGAGGGTGTCAAGGGGACGGGGACAAACTCTTTTCAGTTGTCCCGTGTGACAGGACAAGAGGCAACGGGCAGAAATAGAAGCACAGGAAGTTCCGCCTGAACRTGAGGGGGAATTTCTTCCCTGTGAGAGTGACGGAGCACTGGCACAGGCTGCCCAGASAGCTTGTGGAGTCTCCTGCTCTGGAGATATTCAAGGCCCACCTGGAGGCAACCCTGTCTAACATGCTCTAGGTGACCCTGCTGAGCGGGGACGTTGGACTAGATGATCTCCAGAGGTCCCTTCCACCTTACTGAWTCTATGCAGTTCATACTGCATTACCTTTCTGCCTTTCCTACTACTAAAGACTAAACCAGGCTCCCTGTTCTTCCCCAGCTACTGCTACTTCCTCTTCCATCTTTGAAGCTTTCCTAATGCCATTAAGCAACAAGACTGACCTGTATTTAATGTGCAGGGGATAATCTCATTTAATATTCCAATTCTTCAAATGATTTCTGTGCTACTATTTCAGATCCACAGCTTTTGATAAAACACTCAGAGTGGACTATAAATTCTTTACTTTGAAAAATCTGTTCTGCTATGTYAACAGATTTGTTTCCCCTGGTAGTCGTGAACTGTAAAGGGAGAGAGAAATGTTAAGCAAGTATCCTAACGCGTTTCTGGTGCAATGTCACACTTCACCAAATACATAGTTTGGGCACAACAGTTTAATTTCAATCATCTACATCAGTTTGCACCTGGAGAGGTGTAGTGAAAGCAAAGGCAGTATTTTTCATCAGCTTCCTACAAGCWCTGGATGGGTACAAAATACGAAGCCTAATTTTTTATTCATCTTTTATTCATCTTTTGAGACGAGGAGGAGAGTGGTGAGCTCCTCACTCCTTTGTGCCCTTGGTAGAAAGGAAGGTCTTTTTTCAGAGCTCAGAGTCTGCCTGTTTTCTGATTCCTCGTGGTGTCCGTGAAGGGAAGGCCCCTTTGGCCCCTGAAACATGTATTTCCCGAGTTGCCTCACAGCTCTCCACATACCTTAGAAAAACCCCCAAACCYAAGTGAAGAGAGTGTACAAAGAAGTCTCAGTCCTGGAGCAGTGGAGGAGACATGGCACGTGGACGTTCTGGGTTATAAACACAGGAAAGAAGGTGCCCAAGAAGAGTGAAGTGAATAATGCTCCAACAAGACTGTGAAGGGCAGGAGGGTGGCAGGAGAGAGAAAGCACTGGCTCATGAACATCCAGAGAACAGGAGCTCCAAAGGGTCAGGTGTTAAGTTTAAATTTCACCTTGCTAATAGGTGACACAGTTTTCAAAAGGGCATAGCACTGAGGATCTCCTGTTGCAGTGATGAGACACACAGCGTGCTCATCTCTGGAAAGCCAGAAAAGCATTGCAGACTCAGGAACCTAACTTCATGTTCCTATTTCTCCAACCTTAGGTTCAATAAGTATCTATTTGTGGCTACAGAAAGTTCACAAATATGGGGATAGCGTGATAACTCAAGATGTTTTCTCTACTCCACATCCACTAAAGGAGTAAAGAATTAAATAGTGAAACCAGARAAGTCTGAAATATGGTTTAGATATTCTCAGAACTTATCTGAATCTTTGAGACCCACAGCATCCTTTGAGGTTCRCTCATCTCACAGATACAGTGTGTAATCTCTGAGTGGCAGGTCTGCAAACRACTAACCTCAGCCTGTCAGGACTTCTAGGAGGATTTGCTATGAGGCAGGACTGTAAAATAAATACTGYTGTAACACCCAAAATAGTAAAGGGTTTTAAAAAATCACTGTGCTTTACCATGTGCCAGATGCAGAAGCACAGAGAYACCACATGGAAATTGTTTAGTCAATTGTTCCTTCAAATGTGTACATCCATTCCAGATCTATAATCGTAAGTGTRCCCTGAAATTCAAAATAGAGACAGAGTAGCAGTGATGACACTGTATGTTCATCTGACCAAAGAGTCCACTGTTTCACTTCATTAAACTTCAAATGCACAGTTACAATGAGCTAAAGAAAAGTATTATTCTTTTTCTGATCCRCTACACAGAGCAGGTACTTGTCTGTCTCTTTCCTCAATGACATGGTTATTCAAACATAAAAAAAACCACTTATCTACTTTCAGGACTTTACAATAACATCTATTGGCCTCAGTGACTCCTCAGGGAGGAGGACGCACGCTTCCTCCTAGACYGATGTGGCTGGCATACAGCTGTGCAGTGGTGCACACCTTGCGCCAGCCACAATGCTCTTCACAACAAGATTTTTCCCTGCTCCTGCAGGATGGTACAGAAGAGATGTGTGACTTCTCAGCGTCAAGGCAAAGTAGCTGAGAAGAGGTGGAGGTGGAAGGAAGAGCTGTGGGAAGAGTGTGGGAAAGCCAGTCTCAGTGCAGCTGCTGCCACTGTAGTAGAACAGAGGTACAGAGAGCTATGTCTGCTTTGGGCAGRAACTGATGATTGACTCTGGACCACAAGTGGTAGCTAAATCATCTAGCTCATCTCTCTCCTCCAGAGGAGCAGCAAGCTGGCCTGAGCAAAAAAAGAAAGAGTTTATAGATATTTTGCCACCTACAACAGCTTGGCGCCCTAGCCAGATGTCTTCTGGCTCCTGCAGAGAATGAGCTCTGTGTGAATACACAGGTATACCTTCTGACGTTGCCCAAAGCTATGGCACAGAGCACAGCACAGGAAACTACCCGAGGTATTAGTCCAAGCCGAGGCTTCCATCACAAGGTGTGTTTGTGTGGTTTAAAAAAGTTATTGAACTCAAAATACACTCACGAGAAGTCTTTTTCTCCCCATTCTCATCAAGACAGAGCCAGATCCTCAGCCTGCATAAATCAATACAGACCTCGGAGAGGAAGATGTCTATTTGTTGAACAGATACCTTCAGAAACTTCTTTCATTCTCCAGCTGCAGATGTAAATTCTACTAAAAATTATCTTCACCTGAAAGCTACTATTAAGTTCTACAATATTTCACTATTGTATAGAAAGCATAATGAGATTTCCTGTCCCTGGGCACATCACCGATTGCACTGGGCCCCAAATCTGAATGTCTGTGTACAGTCACAGTATGTCTTACCATGAACAAACCAGGCTGTATTCTGATAAAAGATACACCAGTACAAACAGCACAGCAGATGGATGCTGTATTTGAACTGGTACAAATGACCACATTTCCTTTATATGCTAGGAATTAGTTTCCAGTTGGGGAACTTCTAGTAGAAAAAACACATAAGAAGTGCTCTTTGCACTTAGTATCGGTACAACGCAGGGATCTGCTACCCACATAACAGTGCAGCATTTAATCCAACTGGATCATTTGGCTAGCGGAGGCAGCCTAGCAGCCAGAGGAAGGAAGCCTTGTCTAACAGCTCTGAAAACGCTCGTGTTCAAGGAATCACCTTAGCTTGCTCTCCAACTCGCGCAATCCTACCAACATAYGATAAAGGAGATTTAGACCAAAAAGCTTTCAACGCGCTTCTGGGAAATGCGAACTGAATCAGCCTATCAAAATAGTTTGTTGTTAAGCATGTAATAAGATGAGACTCAATGCACACACATCTGCTTCCTGCTTCAAAAGCCACTGCTCGAGTGCTTTGTTCAAAGTGCTAAATACTCAGCTATTGCTTCCTTGCAGCACGCRGAGATTACTGCGGGGCGGACCGGAAGAGCGCGCCCGTGGAGAGCAGGGTGCAGCGGGCGTGGGGAGGCGGGCGATTCAACGCTGGGCTCAGGTGCCGCTTCCCCTCGACCTGTGGGAGACTGCCCAGCRGACAAAACCCTTCCTAGGCAACACGTCGAGGCCAGCAAGCCGTCTGCTGGGTTGCAGGCGCCGGTGCCGTTACAATAGCTCAGCAGAAGCTCACGTATGCGTTACTTGTAATTCCTAACACCAAGCCACGGACAGATGTCTGAAGGGAGCTTTTGATAAATGTAAGAAATTCAGCAACAGCAGGAATTCACGGGGGGGTAAGAACTGCTGAAACATCATCATGCCAGCTGGGTTATCATTTCAATATTCTCAGTCCTATTATTTTAAGATAAATACCTATGTGAATAACAGAGTCATATGTTTGCATTAGGAGACTAAAGGAAATATTTTAAGAACACAATCCATCTCGTAGGCTAACAGAAAACATATCTTATTTTTTCAGCTTCTCAACCTCAAAGAATTATTTGGAAAAACGTCAGATTTTCAAAGGTCTTTTTTTTTTTTTTTTAATGCCCTCAACCTGGAGGGAGGACAAGCACTCTTAAAACGAAAAGTAAATAAAGAACGCAACAGACGGTACACCGGGTCAAACCAAGACAAGATCATAAGACGAGGGAAGAACAAAATTCTCCTTCCTCAGATAAATATATCCTGAAGCAATAGCTTTCATGTCAAATGAAGTGTTCTCATCAACTTCACGTCTGCACTAGCCCTCAGCACTGTGTGCCCGGCTGCGAGCACGTGCTGCTGTGCTGTTTGTTCAAGAAGCAAAGCGGAGAACTCCTCCTGTAGCACGCTTCTCATTTGAGACCAACTACACCACCACACAGTAAAAGCCCTGGGGGAAAACTCTCCAGATAGCTCCTGGAGGGCACTGCAGTATCCTATCAAAGAGATTGTGTTGCACCACTATTTATTCTGGCTCTATCTTAGTCCTCAAAATACCATTTCCATTGCATCGCCAATCAGTAGGTATGACAACTGTCATGGGGGGAAAACCAAAACGGTGCTCATTGTCACCCATAGTTAACCAATCTAACAACCCCTCATTTGAGGCCCTAGCGTTGGCTGGCAGACCTTCTTTTGCATATAGCATCCAACAGGGTCAAAAAAGCCAGTGGCATTAATGAATTTCCTCTTCTGAAAATGGCTTCAGCCCACTAAAACAGACTACTTCAATTATTTTATTGATAACAACGCTAATAATAAAATCACACTAAAATTTTCAACAAACTATAACCGTATTCTTCTGTTTTTGGGTTTTTTTTTTGTTTTGTTTTTTGTTTTTGTTTTTTTAGGTAAGTAGGCTATAACCCATGTTGAGAGTTTACCAAGTTGCAAGACCTGTCTCATAACCACGTTCCTGTTGAGACAGGTAAGTGGGGCAACTGAAATACTGGAGGCACCTCTGTGTGTCAATATATTATTTATAACTGTATTATATTCATTCTTCTTCATTCCTACTAACTGCTCACTGTAGTGTGATAAGCAGTGATCTCAAAAGCATCCTTCAGACACAAACAAATTCAAATATTTTGGTTTCAAAAACCTCCTATTATTTCTATTCATTCATAAACAAAATGAATGCTTGCTGAGGAAAGCTAGGCATTGTCCTGCTCTTGTACAAGATTTTATTAAGCTTCATTTTTCTATTCTGCTTTTTAAGCTGGTGAAGTAGGGAACATATATTCACTGTTAAATACACTAAAGCTGTATGTTGTTGCAATGTTCTTTGATGTAATCCTTCACTGTCTCCCAGATGCGATTTACACCTTTGAAAATCACAGGTTTCTGCAGTAGTACTCAGTAGAAAACACCTAATGCACTCCTTTGCACCAAAACCCAACTTCACAACAGCAACTTCCTCAAAATAGGAGACAAAACTTTTATGGAATTTGTACAAAGAAGTTGAATTATGTCATTCCTGTTTAATTTCCTTCCAGAATTGCTGTAGGTACATATTTTCTTACAGCCTAAACGTGCCAAAAGTACTTTTTTCACTGGGACTCAAACTTGCCTATCTAATTGCCAAATCTTATGGTTTTATAAATAGTGAGCTGATAAAACACACATTTCTTATGTTTAACATCTGGTATTCCATCTAATCTGTGTGTGTGCGGGAGGTCTTGATCTTGCTAGCATGAACAGATGGTTTATATTAAGTAAAAAAATGGAATAATAATGTAACAATTTTTAGAACTTGTTCATTTAATAACAAATTGAGTAGCAGAGGGCTCTGAATTAGGGTAACTCTTTTTACTCACCATGAGGTTAACTTCTTTTCCTTTTAACCTGTGTATTGATGGAACTCCTGCAATCCCTTGTCACTCCCCCTCTCTTCCCCCAGTGTACTCTAGGGTTTCTTCTATGGAGGAAACTGGGCAGAATACATTTTTCCTTTTCTTTTGGGAGGGGGTGGGGAAGGAAAGTGGACTTCATGTCACAGAAGAGATTCAGCACAACATTAATTGCAGTTGGGCTTCCATTCYCATCAGTACATTCACACAAATACTTCTAATTATGGCTTGACGGCATAGTCTTCAAGATACGGCACTAGAAACATGTTTGCAAGTTTAAGTTACTATCATGTATGTCATTTTCCACATATAGAATATGTACAGGGTTTAGTTTCTAGCTTCTATCAGGAGACCCAGCCTTTTTTGTTTCATGCAAGTCATGCATGCTCCCAAACCTAAAGCATCTAAAACAGTCTTTAAAGGCATATACCAACATCTGTTAATTAAACATACAGAGAGCACAAAACAAATGTCTGTGTTCCTTGAACATTCACTGAAAGAAATAAGACTGAAAGTAAATAAATCAGTTTCAGGGTTTTTTGCATCCTCCTCTGCTTCCTTTGCATCTGAGTTCACAACTTCATTTATTCAAGATATCCACCCTTTTCCGCAGCAGGCTATGGGACTGAAACGATCAAATAGAAGAGGCAAAAAGAGGGGCTGGGCTGTGTTCAGTGAAACATGGGAAAAACTTTCTCAATGCTTTTTAAGCAGAACGGAGCACTGTCTTACTGCTATGTCACAGCTGCAGCAGCTTCCACAACAAAGTGAAGGTAAACTCTGACCCTGGAAGTCTCACCAAGGAGATGTTCTCAGATACCAGGCTTACGGCACAAACTGTCACCACCACGTTTAATCCTGGGAATCATATCAAGAAAATACTGCAACACTCAAAAGGAATTCCTAGCATATGAAGTAGCATCTTTGCAAAAATAATTTGCCACGGATGCACGGTTACATACAGATACAGCTGCCTCTGGAGTAGGGCAGTACAATGGTGTTGACCCTACYGGCATTACCAAAATCCAAGCACTTTTCTTGCTGCATCCCTCTGCACATACTCTTCACGTGTATGAACCTCCTGCAATTAARAAAACCCTACCTGAGGGGCCCCGTAGTGCTCAAGGATTCAGCTTGTGAATGGAACACTAAATCTGTCAAACACACGAGGAATTTTCCCGTCCTGGAATTGCACCAAGGTTGCCAAAAAAAGATCCAGCCTCAATTGTGTTGTTACTGGCCCATCAATGGAACAAGCCCTTCCTCCTAAACATGGGGAAAAAATAGCAGTCCATATCGAACTTCACATGCCTTGAGAGTGTTCTATCTAATTTAGTCCACAGTAACTTAAGTTTTCTTACGCAAAYTTGAAGAGGAAATCACAACTAATGTATGGCTGACCTTCCCAAAGCTAATTCATATACTATTTACTTATCCCTAAGCAGTAGTATTTCCTCATCCTTCAAGTGAAGGTTAAACTTCTGCTTTCCTAATATTCAYGTTAACTGATCTAGCAAGAGAACCTATAAAAGAAACACTCTCTACTTTAAGTAATTATTACATTAAAAATTACTGCAGAAGTAGACTAGAGTACTGAAACATGCTACAGGCAAATTAGCCAGCTGTTCAGAGGATGCTTACTGAAGTTGAGGAAGCATGTATTCTTCTTCCTAAAGGAAGGAAGATACTGTTAAGGAGGATCAAGCTGGCACAGCATTCTGTACACTAGTGGCATGAAGGCACCAGTAGCACAGTCCAGCGGAGATGCCTTCTGCACTCACCAGCCACCAAGAAAAGGCAACCAGAGTAGATGTGCCCTGAATAGAATTACTGACATTTGGAGGGTATTTATCTGGGACTTTATCTTATTGGACATTTCATTCGGAGGACAATCACATGCAAGGGTCCGTTGTGAAAGAATATACATCTTCTTTAAGCTATTAATATTGTAGGTCATAAACGCTGGGTTTCAGTGCTAATTAAACTCCCAATGTCATTTTTAAGTAGTGATGTAAAAGATACAGAGGTCATGAAATATTTGGCTACCATTCTTACCGTCTGCAGTTCTTCGGGGATGTGTTTAAGGTAGCCTTTACACTGCTGCTGAGGGAAGAAAGGCCCCTTGCATACCACCCCTCTCCCCAAAGCTTCTCAGGTACCTCAGTTCATTGAAGATGCCTTCTGGTTTCTTTGGAGGTGAAAAGAAATCTTGGCAAAGGAACTTAAAAAAAAAAAAAAAAAAAAAAAAAAAAAAAAAAAAAAAAAAAAAAAAAAAGGCTAGTGTCTGAGAACAATTCACTGATGTGGTATCTGAGAATTTCATGATTAGAATTTAATCCACAAGCAATAACGTAGGAAATGCACACTAATTGCCTTTTGTAAAAAGATCCAGGAATTTCTGATTCTACATGTAGAATCAACAGGCAAAAGGCATTATACTTGATTTTTGGAGAAATAATCGAAATCCATATGTACAACAGTCAGTTGTGCTGTAGTTTTTGCTAGAGTGTACTCTTTTAATGGAAAATCATCTTTGCTAARAGGACAGCTCTGCTACATTGCCAGGAAGAGCTTCAAATTAAAAAGGCAGATATCATGTAATACAATTCATTTCAAAGTGTTGTACAAAACAATAATACAATAGAGAGGAAAACACTACACAGTGGAACACACGTAAGCAGACGTTGTGTACAGTGATACCAGATAAAAGAAACAAATGCTGAAAATTAAGAGTAAGGAGCAATTTTCTAGAGACAGAATGAAAGAATGAGAGAAGACCAGGGAGTTCAACATATGTTAATGTACCACATACCGCAATRGTAACTTGGAGAAAGTGAGTCTGATGATTTGTATGGTAACACTGGCAACAGACACAAGTGGTTTGCAGYTGAACATGGCAGAAAAAATAATCCTCCAAACAGATCTCTCCCCATACAACAACAAAACACTCTCTGGTCTAGGACTGCATCGGTCACCCCTATAGGTTACTGCTGCTGAAGCCTTGTCCTGTAAGCACTGACCATCATGTTCACAGAAACACCACAAATGACACTTGAGAAGCACGGCACCTCTCATGTATTGAGCTCTACCTGCAGTGATAAGGTCTCAGCTCTCAGGACAAAGTAATTTGCCAGAAAAAAAGGGTAGAGCCCAAGTTCCACGCATGCCAATGGCAAAACTCCAACTGATCTCTAAGAGCTGGGTTTTCAACCTCAGAGTTTAGAAGTGCTGTAAAAGAGAGAACTACAGAGATGGATTAAGACAAGAAAAGTTTAATGCATCACTACAGGTTTCACAAAGGCAGAGAAATTACAAAGTCAAGGAGAAGTCCCAGCAACAATTTCTGCCATGTACAGATTTAGAGATAAAGGAGGGAAAGGAAGTTCATGGCTGGGCTTGTGGTAAGATTGCCCAAACCTCTGTTGGAAAGAGCTAAGGGTTACAGATGCTTACCGAAAATGAGCACTGCTGCTACTAAACATGCTTCAGAAGCATACCAATGTAAATGATGGTGAGTAAAATGTTTATTCTGCTCATACTCTAGCCCTGAGATAAGGCYGACATTGTGTGACTCCGTGTATTTTTCCCACTCCGATATTTTTGAGCAGTTTCCAGAACACATCTCACTGTCATCACAAGTGATTTAGTTAAGAGAACTAATTTTCTCCCTAGGTCTACCATCTGCAATTGATTATTTTAGAATATATATTCTGCTTCAATTAGAAATATTTCCAAATATTCAGATGAAACATCTTACTGAGGTACAGGTCACCTGGTAGAAATAAGAAACATTACATTTACTTAAAAAAAAATTGGGAGTGTTTTATTTGGAATAGTGTCTACATAAAAGCTGTTTGAAAGTTCTCCCAAAAGAACCCTCTTCCGTTACAAAATTCTGATTTGATCAAGTCAATGTGTTCTACAAGAAATGCTTCATTCTGATAAGGCAAAATGATTTCATTTATTTTTGTCTCCTTTTTGAAGCAGTTAATTTTGTCTGTGATAGTATATTACATTACAATGTCAACACAACTTTGCACTCAAAGTTCATTTGTACTTTCCTGGTAATTCCTTGCAGGAAACAGTACTGAAACTAAAAATCAAGCACAGCCAACAAACCAAACCACATTTCTATTTACCCATGCTGTTCATCAATAAATTTAAAAATCTTAAGGTTCCACCTTATTGATACAGAATCTATCACTTGTTCTAAAACAAATTACTTGAGAATATTCCAACTTTCACAAAACACTAAATTTCCATTTTTCAAGCAAATTGGGGTATCTTGAGTTTTGCACTGAATGAAATTTTTACTAGATCAATTGRCACATCTTTAGTTTAAGTGACATGCATCTCTCTAGCCCATTTCTTCTYCCCAGTCTTCACTGTGAGAACTCAAGCAGATGACAGCAGAATAGTCTCTCCATACCTTGTTCTCACAGGTCACTATCTTGGAAATCATTCGATCAATAAACCTAAGGGTAAGCAATAAGAAGGCCAGCTTTCTATACATGCTAATGAGGGCGTGCATGGAAGAGCACCCATTTATCTCAGAGCATCCAGATTTGAAGYTGAACTGAGCAGGACTAACACAGGAAGACTGACCTAGAGACCAGTCTTTAGGACTCTTAATGAGGTAGATCATCTAATACCTGGAAAACAGACATAGGACTCAAAACTCTGACTTGGCTTAGCTACTGCTCAGAGCAATACAAGCTGTTTATTAAGTTGTTCTTTACTGTTCAAATGATTAAGAGAATCCCTGGGCCCTTCACAGTGACACCAGGGATGACAYGGCACATCATCAACTCCTGGCAGCCCACAGTACTTTCAGGGCCGTTACAGTCCCTGATGTGAGGGGGTATTTCTTCYCTGGGAGAGTGACGGAGCACTGGCACAGGTTGCCCAGAGAGCTTGTGGAGTCTCCTTCTCTGGAGATCTTCAAGGGCCACCTGGAGGCAACCCTGTCRAACATGCTCTAGGTGACCCTGCMGAGCAGGGAGGTTGGACTAGATGATCATCAGAGGTCCCTTCCAACCTTACTGATTCTATGATTCTGTGATAGTCCCTGAACTTAGTTCTCTTATAAAGCGAACCAAAATACACAAAAACCTGGGAGGGCTAACAAATATACTGACAATATTCAGCAAACAAAAGCAAATACTGATCTGAACACTTCCCAGAAACTCCAGATCCAGTGCTAATTGAGCATTATTTGGACTTGCAGATTGCTTGGGTTTGACTTAAGCAGTCCAGGCTAGGTGCCACACTTGATAAAAACTAGGGTGAAGAGGAGCTGAAAGTGCTGCTCTTCTTAAGATGACAAAACATGAATCRTGTCCCCTCAGGCTGACCTTCTTCCTGAAAGAAAACAAGAGAAAGGTCCCAGCTACAGCTGCCAGTGTCACCACTGAGTTCAGGCCTCAGGAAGCTGGGTTACCTTCTGAATCACTTTCCCCRAAAGGGAACTCTATGTCCAAACTGGAGTCCAGACATAACACTTCATTAGGTTTACATCTATTTAAGGATAMAAGGATGAGCAAAGCATAAGCAGCTCATTCACAGTGGCTGTATAACAACACCGCAGCGGGTGACTCACACTTGACCTGTGAAGTCACAGAGAAGAGCACAGAAAGATCTATGTGTTGTCACAGCATCCTGACAAGAACCCAGACCAGAYGTGGTGAGCAAGGTCAGGCAGTGCTGGAAAGAAAGAGAACATCAATCTTTTGGAAGTGTTCTAAAGTGGTCCTCAGGCACTTAYAAGTACCATATAAATCCCTAAAATAAACAAATATATATCAGATCATTACATTTTGAGGGGGAAAGGGAGAATTCAGAATTTGACCTCCAAGGAATATTACACACTAAAYATCCTAGAGCATATAGTCCAAACAAGTATAAACTTGAGGCCAGATGGAAAAGAAATAGTTCCACAGTCTAAAATTTTATCAGTAGTTACAAGGTTAAACAATGGCTTATTGAGACAACGGTGAAGAACAGCATCTGCATTAAGATGTTAAGGAATCTAAAATTTCCATTCTCATAGTGTCCTGCATTCAGTTTCCTAAGGCCCACATAAAAACAGTATACTGAAGCTCTGCAGTGAATCTTCTTCAACAAGCTAGGCTTTCCACCAATCACCACTAAAATTAGAGTAGAAATAATTAACTGTGTGTTCTTCTAATGGTCGTCCCACCAGCATGCTGTACCAAAATCAACTGTATGTCAAAGCATGTTCACTTTGACAAGTTTGCACAGCTTTTATTGACCAAAGTTATGAAACTATTCAATGAATCTAGCAGCCAAAACTTGATTTCCAAAAGTGCAAAGGAGTATGAATTCACTGAACCAAAGAACAGCAGGGAAAGATCCATCACTCTCTCTTCAGTTCCTCCCCACGAAAGCTCAGCTGCGCACAGGTTCCATCAGCAACAACATTAAGTAGACATTAAACCTTCTGAAAGATGGCTGCAGCACATCTAAACTCCTTGTAAAGTGTACAGATTTGCCCTTTAATGGTCGAAGGATAGAACAGGCTTCCAATCCCTATCCTGACAGAAATTCCCTCGGTTCTAGTGGCTGCTGCAAGTGCTGCACCTCCCGACCACTTGCAGATGTAATTACTCACAGAGACCTGGGTGAGGCGTTAGCTGAACAAAAGCCTTACCTTGCACTCTGAATGGTCTCCAGTACYTAACAGAGGTTTGTTTGTCTTCAATCCTGAAGACATTTGTTTAAGAACATACAGTGATTTTACACCTCTCCCCTACAAAATTATGACTTAGACCAATCTCTTTGCATTTTTGGCAAAGGAATAATGCCCTCATTTATCATCCTAACATTATGCAAGTCTGGCTGATCGTGCAGGATGATGTACTGCAGCCTTTGACCACTGTTTTCAAACAAGAAATGTAAAAACGGCATCCTAAAACCTTGACTGTCTTCTAAACAGAAGTGCTCCACTCCCAGGTCTTTTGAAATCTAAATCATCCTTTGCAGGAGGATTACATCTAGATTTCAGAGCCAATTCTAAACCATACTAATTGTTTTTAGCAACCTTACTTTAAGGAAATATCCAATTTTCAGGCCTTCCAATTACGGGCTCATGTAGAAAGATCTTTGCAAGAGAACTCTTGAAAATTCAGTAAGGTTACTCAAAAATGTCCCCTTAATAATTTTTTTTCCTGTGTTTTAAGAGTTCAGTTCACAGCTTTTTTTTTCTTCTTCTTACATAAATGGAAGCTTTTTTGTCCTCCTTCTTCAAATACACACTCCAAAGCCTTAAAGTTTTTCAAAGATTCGAACCATGCAAATCACCTGATGTTTCTTCAAAAGTTCTATTAACATGTTCTCAATCTTTTTAGATATTTCTATGTTCACAAATTCCAGTATCAGACTTTGTTTAAAAAACTACCACTTCTCTTAGTAGTAGGACAGATTTTCATAGTACTTTGAGTTATTTAATATAAATAAAATAGTTTGAACTAATAATCTAAGGACTTTTTTTCCCCTTCGTGTCTGCAAAAACGCCAGCAGCACAACTATCCCACCCCAGATTAAAAATGAAAAGTCCACTCAAATAGCAAGTTGATGCGTAACTCCCACCACTCAGTACTCTCTACAGCATTATGAAATGACTGGTATGTTCTGCGTCTTTTTACTGAACAAGGATGGGGAAAAAAATGCCTTAAGGTAGACAAACAGAGAGAAAACATACAAATGTGCTATTCATGTTTTTATCTGCAGTTAGTTTAGAACAACTTGAGGCTTCATTACTGCACAYGCAATGAGACTGCAAGGCTCAAGCACTCAAGAGTGAAAGTGGAGAGACGCCTCTTTTACAACAGAACACATTTCAGCTTGCCTTTTATGCTCTGAAACTTTAAGGTGTTCCTACAACACTTTTTTAAGACTTTCTTATTACCAAGTGGGCTAAAACTTTTCTTCCCCCATCAGCTAAAAGCAACCTCTTCATTACTGCAAGGAGGGCTGTATGAAAAGCACAAACTCTTCCAAGCCTTGTAATGAGATCATCAAAGTCAGCGATACTGCAGCAATGCACCTAATTGTGCAGCCAGAACACTGCATTTAATTCCCTCCGCAGGATCACAACTTTTACACTGAGGTAGGTAACTCCTTCCACTTCTCTGATACAAAGCAGCATGTAAGAACTGGGCCCTATCTGTCCAATAGTATTACCTGCACATATTTAATGTAAACACTGCTTTTTTTTCCATTCTTAGTGATGTTTCCCTTTATAACTTAATGCAAAAATACATTATTTTATGTTTTAGACCTCAGGCTTTTGAGAAATCGGTGTTTGCTGTCAAGGACACAGCAAATACTTTCAGCAGAGCTGGCCAGAAAATGAAAGACTGTTCCTGCTAATTTTGTTATTGTTTGGGGCAGAGGAATTGTCCTTGGCTAAAAGATCTCTCCAGTCTGCTGTGGTCCGTATTTCCTGCATGCCCCCCCTCAAAAAAAAAAAAAAAAAATACCCCACCTTACATACTGTGAAATAAGTATTTGTCACCAGAAATTCAATCCACCAGAGGATATCTGATCAACTCTCTTTAGATTTTCCAGATTTCTGGGGATACAAGCCAGCGATATTTACTTTTTCAGAAGATACTCTTGAGTAAATGTCAAAAAAAAAAAAAAAAAAATCTGGAGAAAGAATCTGAGAGTCTACTGCACAATTACTCATAACATCACTATTTCCTTCACTGAAATCTCCTAACCAAAACCATCTTGTCCACAGAAAATTTACACTCTGAAAAACCCTCAGTGACTCACTGAGGTAGAACTACCGCTACTGATGCTTTTTCTAATCAAAAGCAATCAGACATTAGCATCCCCGGCCCAGGAAGGAATACCTGGGCTGCAACCAGCTCAAGCCCCTTGCTCCCTTCAAAGTTCCTTCATTAGTTACTCTGTTTTTACCCTCYGCAGTGGGCTGAGCCACATGTATGTTCTCCCCATGCTGCCCTGCCTGAGGGAGACAGTTGTACTCTCTTAACTTAGGGAGAAACATCTGCATAACCAGCAGATCCAGTCAGCTGGGCTGGGGGCAGTCACCACGCTCACCTGACACCATTGCTTATCTAAGACAAAAGCCACCCACCGGGCCCCTCTGTGCAGAGATGAACCCAGCTCCTGCACAACAGCTGTGGCCAGTCACTCCCTACCATCTGCCCTGYGCTCCATGGGCACCTTGCCCTTGCCCACCTCCTCTGACCCTTCTTCCGTTGAAGGGGCCTCTTGGTTGGTCGCAACATCTTTGACAACGCTGTAGCYATACAGCATGTTCAAACCAATGTCCAAATTCCAATATACTGTACTGTACTTTTATTTACCCTTCATTAGTTACTTCTTCTCCACCCATTTCTCCTAAATCTTCTCAAACTGCCAAATTAGACCAGTTTAGATCCCCTTCCACTTAGGCTTGCCAAGTCAAATCCAGAAGCAAATATGTACGTAGCATCAGTGAGGCATTATAACTTAAATGCGTGGGGTGAGGGACATAAGTTTGACTTATGATAGTCCARTTATATTCCCACATACCAAACTCTTAATTTTGTCTCATCATTTATCTTAATTTTTATTAATAGAAGAAACCCTTCTGTCCACTCTTTTAGTACGCTGGAGTGGCTCTTCTCATTCCAGTCTTCCATCCCTTTATGTTATTCGTTTGTTTTTTTTTAACAAAAAATATACATGAGGTTCCGTTTTTCACATGATTTGTTTGTAATAAATGCAACTTTCTTCTTATGGCTTTAAATCAGAATAGGTTGGGATTTTTTTTTAATGGCATTTCAGTTCTGTTACAGTGTAAGCTGCCCTAGAATCAATTATTCCAGCTACAGACAGTTTGAAAGTATATTCTGCTTATAAATGTTCAATTTCTGTGGTGAGACAAAACCCAGCACATTAGATGACACATAATCTTTGCAAATGAAAGCAAGAAACTAATTAAGAAGTAAAACTCTGACGGTTTTCTTTGCTGGCATTTAAGAGCRGAATATTAATCAAGTATTAACCATGTCATAGAGGAGCAGACTAAATAGTTCCTGCTGGAAAAAAAATAATATGCTCTTTTCTTATGTTAGTGACATCAATCCTTTGAGATCTCATTATTCCTATGACAAAATACATGGGATTACTTTTCCCCTTATACAGAGTCTGGTTTATTTTATTGCCTATCCTAACTCTGGGTCTAGTTCAGGGAAAGCCTGTACATCTCTTACTGTTAATGCTACTAAAAACAAAAATGCTTCCTCGCAGTTTAGCTGTTTTTTCTGGGAAATGACTCTAAAGATATGTATGTTCCTTGCAGGTTGCCACGACTGCTCGCAATGCTGTTCCATCGCTGTCCTTAAGGAGAAACATCTGTTGATGGCTGACACCAGTTATGTGTCTTCCTGTAGTACGTACTTTGAGTATCAACATAGGCCATGGTGACATGTGCCTTTTGTGATTTGTTTCCCCAGGCTCTTACCAACATCTCCCTCCCCAGTAGCATGTCTGCAATTGTCATGTCTCTGCCGATTGCTTTAAGCTTGTGGTCGAAAGCAGTAGGAATTTGGTAAGTCACGCTGCTCGTCATTCATTTCCGGACCTGCCAGCAGTTTGATTCCTTAAGCCAGAAGCAGCGCTTTGGTAAACGGCYGCCGCGATTCTGCTGTGTGCCGAAGGGCTACGCAGCGACTGCGGCGGGCACYGCAGCCTGGTTGTGGGGCAGGCCCAGATCACTCGCTGCCCACGCCTAAGCGGGAAGAACTGTGATGCTCCAGGAGAGGATGTGTGGCCAGCTTCCAGCCATCTGTCAAGCTGATTATCAGGATGGTGAAATCTGGGGACTTCATGAAAACACAGTGATATACAGGGCTTCCGTAAAAGGCAGAAAAAGATCTGGGAGTTCTTCTATTTGAAACTGTTGTAGGAGTTCATTGGAAAAGAAAGATTTTGCCCATAGGACTTTCAAGATTTTCTTGTAATTTGTYTTAATTTATATATAGAGAGCAGATTCTTGGCTTCCTCTATGTTAATCAAAAAATAAGCACAAAGAGTGCTTTATCATATTTAGAGAAAACCATGAGCTCCAAGACATTAACTTCAATGGCAAATTATTTACAACATAAATCTTCTYATAAGACTGTTCCCTCTTTTCTTTTTAAATCTCTTATTCTGAATATATTGAAAAAAACCACCCTGAAAATGTAAGGTAAAATGTAAGGAAATACTACAAAGAAAAGGAGAAAAAGTTATCCTGCTATTCTAAGTATACATGGTGCRGCTGTTAAAAGACATCTCCTGCCTTCACAGACTTATCCAAGTTTTTGAGCTTATCAACCTTGCTTTGAAAAAAAAGCCAAGATCACTACACACCCCTGCTATTAGCAACATAGAGCTATAACATAGTCTTCCATACAATTTTCTGCTTTAGATAAAATCCACATACAGGTAATCTGCCTTATTATGGAAGGTAAAATCTGTCACCAAACAAAATATTCATTTAGATATCTTCAGTTGGTAYGTTTACAGGAAAAATTACCTCTATTAATCTGTGGGTCTGCTCCAGGCTGCAAATGCCTCCAGAATCTCCTCTTAAAAGACATAATAAGTCCATGTAAAATAAAATAGTATTTTCTGTGTACAAGAACATAGCCTCCTCAATGAAAGCATGCAAACAGCATTCTCTTTCATTGAGACCAAAGTCACTGATTTAGAGTTGAGCATGAGACTCGTGAGACCTGAGTTTTCAGAAGCGTGCAGCCTATAGCCCAAATAAGATTAATAGCAGTTGGGCTTAGGAGTTTTCTGTGTTAGTTTAGAACTTTTGAATTAGCCTTCTGAACACATCCTCTCCCCCAACATTTGCTCTTGTTGCCCCAAAACTGTGTGCTACTCAGCTGCTCAGGAAACATGCAGACTATCAAATCTGCTGTTGCACGGACYACGGGTGTTCATCCCTGCTTCCCTGCCCCTGCTTCGCAGCGCAAGCTTAGCCTGGAGAGATAGGTAGACGGTGTCTCTGTCTGAACTTTTAGCCTTCTAGAAGAACAACTTTTGTTCAGGGGATTGCACACAAGTCTAAGAATTTTGCTGACACGGCTGTTCCTGTGTCAAAAACTTTACTTGGAGTTTAAAGGCATTTAATGTGACCACCATGCCAGATTTCAGTTGTCCAGTGCACTGCTTTGATTAATTCATTACTCCTGGAGAGCTGACAAAGGGGAAAAAAAATCTCTGAGTGTAAAGTCTCTTCATCATCTCTACATTTCTTTTAGGGCAAGCATTTCAGTCTCCTTTTGTTTTCTGTCATTTTTATATGTGCTCACTGAACRTATGTGAAAAGCACCACTGAAACCATTCAGAAAGCTAAATACATGTATAATTGTTAAACGGATCAAGAAGCTTTAATCACCAGATATCTTGGATGCATTTTAATTTTCCTGTGCATTGTGCTGCTGTCTTGCTTCCATTGTGTTTTCTGTCTATCACATTTTTATGTCATATCTTCTGCTTGTTGCAAGAGCATCACTTCATCTTAATTTAATTTGTCATTTGTAGTCATCTTACTGTAATCAATGCCTGTTTTGAAAGGCTTTCTCTTTACTTAAGCATATTTTCACAATTTGATATAGTGTTCTTTTATCTTTTACATCTGTTCTATTTATCATTGTATTCTTTCCCCTGTTATCTGCAACATGTCATGTTTTATGCCTGTGCAGATGACAGTTTTGAATTTAATAATAGATCTGTCTTCCTACCAAATGTGGTTGAGCAGTCGCAGCAAATTGGCAGTGAAACTCTGTGGTCTAGTGGAAAAAAAAAGAAAAAAGAAAAAAGAAAAAAAAGCTTTTTTAGTAAACCACAGAGTTTCACTCCCAGTCCAATGAAGTTCAGGTGTTAAGGTGTGTATTGAAAACAGCAATAAAGCACAACACAAAAGCAGCAGAGTGCAATTCTTACTCAGAGCTGCTCTTGATCTGTGCTGTAGTGTGTCATCTCCCCCGTTCTGCTGGAACAACCATTGTACAAGACCATGTTGTGAACCAAATCAGAGAACTGAGCCATGTTTTATTTAATATTTTTCTTTACAGAGACCCAGGCAAGATATGAGGGGAAAGGAGGAGGAAATGAAGGGGAATGAGSAAGAAAATGGAGGGAAGTGGGGATTCCCTAAGCTGATATTGCTGCCAAAAGTCCAACACTTGGGGAATTGCTACCTTAGTCTCTCCAAAAAGTCTTCCTATGTTGTTACGTTGGTCAATGAGAAGTTCCTTAGTAGGCATTTCCAAAACCTCATCCTTATGGTTTGTTTTATAAACAGTTTTTTCACATCAATGCACGAAAACCCTCACGTACTCTGATTTTATTGGAGCAGGGGTGGCAGGGAAGGGAAATGACAGGGAGAAGAGAGATTTTAATCCTGCTCATCTCCCTCTACAGAAATCATCAACTAAGAGTAGCTGAAGTTGTTTACAGATTTCTCAGGTGCCAAACTCGCCACATACACATTTGTTCACAGCCCTGCAAGGGCACTAGGGAACAGCAATTTCCAAAATGCACAGCAACTTACAACTGCCTGTCTCAGGATACAATTGAGCCTTAAATTCAGGCTGGTCAAACACACTTTCCTCTGGGTAACGTTTTCAAAGACCTTGAGAAGATASCAGTTATTAACACCAACTTTTATCTAGTGATCCCTTTTTGCACTAGGATAATCTCCTTCTCCATTTTCTTCCATGTCCACAAGATGAACTCAGGTCCAGCGCCTACAGCAAGTTCAAGACAGCACATCCTCAATTTAAACACTCAATTTTAAAAAGTGGGATTTGTGAGATGCTTAGCCTTTGAAATAACCCTTAGAGTACGTACAAAGTGATTCATTTAAATACAGCTCACATGCTAGGGATCCTAATCTGCTGCATGACTTGGCAGGTTTGTAACCAAGTGGAAGTGTTATTTCAAGCTAAGCTTGCRTATATGGTACAACAGAAGCATGTAACGTGAACTTTACATAATTACTTTACATAATTTCTTTCATTCTCAGTAGAGGTCCTCTTACAAGCATGTGGCACTGCCTCAGAGGGACGCTCAAAAAAATCCGCAATGAGGATTGAGTAAAGAGTGAGGAATCTGTCACCAAACAGACCGAAACACCCAGCGATCTTCCTCAGTATTGCCTAATGCTGAAGCTTTGGCAGGCAATCTGGGGACACGAAGTTACAGAATGTAACAGGGCAAAGCAGGATGTCAAGTGTTATAGATTAAGTGCCACATGGGAGAAAGAAACCCAGGTTACAGCTCCAGTAGTTTCTTGYACTTCAGATCCAAAAATAACACTGACTTGAAGAGGAATCATTTCAGAGCTAGAGGCGCCAAAGGGAACGTCACCAGCACGTGCTAGAAATAGTTATAGGAAGAGAAGAGTTTATAATCTTTGAGGCATGACCTGAGACTCAGGAAGATGCCCCAGGGCTCGGCTCCGCACAAACCAGGAATAGGTATATTGAAATGATGTGCATTAACTATTAGCCGATCAGCAAGTGCTAGCTGCAATCTGAACATAAGCTTTAAAACAGACAKGTACCTTTACTCAAAGAAAATATTTAACAGCATGTGTGAAGTTAAGCACAACTTCAGTGATTTTTCTTACACAGGAACAGGCCTAAGTATTTATGGTTTCAGTTCTGTCTGTGCAGCTGTTGCTTCAGAAATTTTTTGTACATCCATTAGCTGCCTCTGTTCCTGTGATAAGCAACAAAACATTGATTTAAAAATCAGGGCAGAYGAAAATCCCTGGATTGCAAATGGCTCCAAGAAATGGGCTCCAGTAAGTGTAATAAGCAGCAAATCCAAGTCACATTAATTAATTCCAGTAAATCACGCACAAACCAAAAGATGGTAACAGGCAAGAAAATCAGTCCAGCACTAAGTACCTGACCATTCTGTGGCCTCAYTGAATCCTCAACCCACAGGCAGGAACTCCAGCTCTCCTCCCACAGCAGCCCCAAGAAGGGAGGCTAAGCAAGCCAGCAGGCTGAGCTGCCTGCATTAGACGAGAGGAAACTACCAGACCAGAGAGGGTATAGCACAAGGCAGTACACYTACCACACTGACCACAGCCAGAACGGGCCCAGTTCAGGCTATTGTGAGTGCAGAAGCTGGACTGTTCATCTCTTGCTTCTCCATTATTAAATTCAAACTGCATTGCAAAACCCCCAAAGTCTCAGAATCAAGGTAGAAAATACTTAAGGTCAGGACATATGCAATATAATGTCGATTTAAATCAAGCTTGCTTATTGCCAGGAATAGTCTGTAACCTTAACACAGCGTGTCAGGTCGACCTGGGACCGACACGGGAGTACGCCCGGGCCA
Organism: Rhea americana; assembly: GCF_003343005.1. Lineage (NCBI taxonomy): Eukaryota > Metazoa > Chordata > Aves > Rheiformes > Rheidae > Rhea > Rhea americana. Next base: position 2,779,467 of record NW_028185117.1, on the reverse strand, counting down.
CCTATCCAAAYGGACGCGGCACACAGCAGCTCTCCGCACGGCAGAACACCTCCACACCCTCACTGCAGCTTTCAACGGGGGCTGCTTAGCTCAAGTTGCACYGAAAATCTGACCACTCTTCCAGGTATCTCAGGGAAATGGGGCTATTTCAAAAGCTCATCTCCATGCTAATGAAGGGAACGGAAACAATGCAAAGAAAGATGCATGAGAAGGAAAGGACTAGCCCAATGCCACTTACATAGGTGCAAAAATCTAGTTGTAGCTCTCTTCCTTTGAGAAAGTCGCTCAAGATTTTTTTTCCTCCCTCTAAATTAGACTTTGCTAATAAATGCTTGTTGTCTGTTACTGTCAAAGGCAAATCTGAGACTGGATTTTGATGCTCACCTAAAATGCATTCTAGATGCACTCGTGAATATAAGTRATGCTCTTGATAGACATACTGATTGAGGGAGAAAAAAAGAAAGACTGAACAGACTGGAGAATATAGGCAGTCATAGAAATTCACAACTSAGTGAAGTTTCTATCCTCATCATGAGATACTTAAATCAACCAGATTTAAAAAGAAGGAAAGAGGTAGGTTTAAACAACAAAAATTGTTTAATGTTTGCAAAATGTACTTGTGGTTCCTACGAATGCAACTGCAGAAAGATGTGCTCATAACAGCAATACATGCTACTGAGGTTGGCAGTAGCACGTTAAGAAGCCAGTATTGGCTTCTATGGAGAGGTACAAAAAGGGGGAAAGAACAGTTGTAAAAAGGGAGTGAAAATTTTTCTGAAACAGCGTAAACAGCCAATTTTTATTACCATCAAGACTTGAGGCTGGGCACAGTAGTGAAAAAGGAATAAAATGCATGCAGCCGAAGAGGATGGAAATCAAGATCTTCAGAAGAAGTAGTGTCAAGGCAGAAAAGAGACATCAGTCTAAATACACGAGGAAGGAAGATGCGCTATCTCCCCAGTAACATGGTATTGTCTGTCCCTCACAGCAACACAAAAGCAGTAACTGAGAAAAGGCAATCATCAGTCTTTATAACTGGAAAACAAATAAAAAAATCATGTTACTCCAAATGTACACCAACTATTACAAACTATACTAGAACATTTTAGAGAAGAGCAATGAGTTTCCTGCACGCTCTGTGTCACAATAGTAGGTGCTCCAATGAAGGCAACTATCTAAAATAAAGGGCATTACCTACTCAACATGGTGCATCAAATTTGAGACATTGCACATACTTAATTTGGAGGAAATAATCAACTTGCCTTTAAACAGTGTATGTGTGCTTTGGTGATTCATTAGTCTTCCTACACATATGCACACACACAAATGTGCACCATTGGCAACCTTTCATTTCTACTGTGCTTCTAAATTGCTTCAAATATATTTTTACACTTGGAAAATTAAACATAAAGTTGTTGAACTTACTGTAAAATGACCTACAGGGAAAACAAACAAACAAATCTATGCAAATTGTGACAGGTTAGAATCATCAGTGCAGGTACCTGAAGAACAAGTCAGCACTACAGTATTTTTCAAATTCATTGATCTGCTGGTTTGGGCTTTTTTCTTTCTTTTTTTTTTTTTTAGATGAATAAATTAATGAACGTGAACTTCATGATTCCTTTGGACTTCTCTTTTCCTCTGAGCTGTATACAACCCAGAACAGGTCCTTCATACTGATTACTAGAAATATCTGGTGTTGCATCCAAYTGTCCCCTCTCTCCATGCTATATAGGAAATAACAACTTGATGTGGCAGAGAGACTGCCTGAAAAGTCATCGGAGGATTATATGTGCCCTGAAACCTATTTTTAACRATATCATCTTTGTATTCAGGAGTAGCAGTTGCTGAGCTACCTGAATGCTTGCTCATTTATTTCTATGTAGCACAGCAAAATGGCAGTGGAGTCTCCAGAGTACATTGCTACACTTCATTCATTAACAGTGGCTTTGGACTAAAACCCTGCTGATGAAAAAGTAGAGCAATCCCTTTCCTCAGCTCCATTCTGGGGTAAGGACTTCATCCAGTTTGTTAGTTTTTGATGCTTTCTATCTCCCTCTCCTCACCTGTTCTTTTCCATTTCCTTTCAGCTACTGCTTTTCTGTTTTCTACTTCTCTTTCACATACCCAGGACTTCCAACATTATCCAGCGCGAGTAATTTTTCTCCCAGAGGCAACATATAAAGCAAGACGGCTACACTCACCATATCTTGATCTGAAGTCTGACGCACCCCTACAGCATTAAATATTGCACTCAAAGTCCATTGAAAACACTAGAATGACCTCACGGACCCTGATAAATTCTAGCATAGCAGTAAGAGCTCTCCAGTCTAGTTGCTTCCACATTTTAATTCCACACAGAAAGCTTAGTTTGCTCATCTTTGTTCTCCAAGGCTTTCAGAAATCCAAACTTCTGGTCTTGGAATGCATTTACACTGCAACAGAAAATGTTCTCCCTAGCAAACACATTGCCAAGAGAACAGGTTTTGGCTTATCTCCCTGCCCACTGCTTCCAGCTGCTTGTGCCAGTATTTTCATTCATCTCTTTACATTTCATTTAGCCACTCTATTGTTTCTTTTGGGATATGCTATAGCCCCATTTCGTAATTTTTTCTCTGTCTTCTTTTTCATGTCACCATCTTCTTTGGTAAATTTATAAAATCAAAACTTCTTTTTGAAGGATTACTTTAGAAAATTAAATGYTTTTTAGCTTAAAAGCTATATGGACAGGTCAACTCATTCCTTTAAGGCTTGTCTCTAATGCCTCATCAACAGGACTTGACAGTTCAGTCAGGATTATAAACAAAAATCAYGTATTTCCCCTGATATCTCTGCAATAGAGGCACTGAGAAGAAAGGGAATTAAGGAGAACAATTTGAAGCCACCAAGCTTCAAAGAAGGCCATTCTTGAGCTACACCTCAAAGCAGGGTATGTCCCTCCACTATCTAAAGGAAAATATTAATCTCAGCATTTCATCCTTCTGGTAATGAGAAACCTTGATGGACCATGGAATGAGGAGATTGTGCAGAATCGATACAGTCAGGCATRCTAGAATTACACATTTCCCTGGCTAGATCAAACAGCAAYCTGCACTTCCACCCCAATGCCAAGAGACAAAGCAACTGCGATATCAGCAGATCAAAAAGGTCAACACACACACGCTTGGGCTAGCAGCTTTCCAAAATGAGTATGCGAGAAGTAAGGGATTTTCTTCCTATCAGGCTGCACTGCTCCCACCAASCTACAACTCCCCTAGGTTATAACATTTAAACCAGTACAGAGAAAAAAATGCCACCTCAAATATACATGTAGGCATAAACACTGCTCCAGTCTGCTGACTTCTGCACAGTATTTATTGGAAGCTCCTACTAAGGAACAAGGGGCAGCGAGATAAAACAACTAGAGAGATGGCATTTTGGTAAACATCCAGAAAAAGAGAGGAAATAAATACATAGAAAAATGCAAGACTGGACTGCATTCTTGTCCCCTTCACTCACCCCATCTGCTTTCTCTTTCTTGATCAGTCCCACATTCCTCAGGGTGAAGGCTTTATAGGGTGTTTGCCTTGGGTTTTGCCCATTGGAACCAGGCTTCTGACTGATGAATCTCTGGGTGAAAATGCATGAACCAGATGCTGCAGATCAGATTACAAGATTATAAAGGTCTTGTATAGTTTTTGCATCTACAAATCCGTGAAATATTAAACAATAACATAGAAAGAATGTGAATAGACATGGAGAACATCCCTGGTATCATTACATTCATGCTTGTCTCCCCTCTCAGAGTAAGCCAGTAATTCAGGCCCCAGATTTTCAGAGTAAAAAATAAATGTARTAAGTACACCAGTGTAATGTCTGTGTCCACCTTACAGATATTTTCTTACTCTGAAATGGTRTTTCCTGTACTAGGAGGAAGATGGGATGTACTGGTCACCTTCGTGACTATCACTAGTCCAACAGGTCTTGCCCGTTTTCCACTATTAAAGCCCTGTTCAGATTTCTACTCAGAATTGCTATTGCTAAGCACTGCCTTTTGGGATTCTCAAAGGCAGATATGTTCTCCAAACGTAGGTTGCTACCTGATGACAGGTCTATTTGGTGAGTCTTCAGCTCCTCAGTGTAGAAATTTTCAGTGAAAGGAAYTCATACACCAAATGCCTATATGCAGCATCCTCTCTTCTGAATGACTATGCTAATCCCCAATGGGAACATGGTTGCTGCACATCAGAAAATCCACTAATACAGTGCCCGTTAGGTACGGCATACCAGCATGCAAGGAGAAGCAACATCTTCCTATATTTTTAAACATCTGTCTTGAAGTATTGCTTAAGACAAACACTAGGTTTTGCTTTCTTTCACTGGAGATTACACCAAGTTAAATAAACGTTTATTTTCCATGGGCTAAAATCATGCACTTGGACAGTTCCTACAGCCCGAAGAGCAATTTGCTAAGCCATCATAACCTGCTTGTGCGCTTGAGCACAACAATAAGCAGAATAAAGTATTTCTTCAGCGTGTTGTTTCTTACTAAGAGTTCATAATTAGGAGACGAACTTGTACAACACTTGCCAGCTTCTRTACCATTACCCATCACTTATAAAAGGGAAGGACTCAACAGACAATACTGTTAATGGATTTGTGATCTAACATGCCAGGCTTGGCCACTTATTGTGGGATCTGAACTGAAACCTCCTTAAAGAGGAACTGGAATTTACTTGATTGATAAAAGTTTAAGGGACTACAAAGGTTGCTGCTTTCCAATCTATCTCCATAGCYGCCACAGTTGTCAAAAGTAAACATCACCCCTTTACTAGGACTGCGGCATTGCAGGACTGTGTACATATGCAGCTCCATTTACGCGTGCCAGGTATCCCTCGTAAGGATCTTCCCATCTACCTTTTCCCATACTGAACAGTAGTAATATCCGTTCCAGTCTTTTCTTGCTGTTTCAGTAAGGAAAATTATTTTTTAAAGTACCATAACTAAAATAGCCCAATGGAAGCAGAGAGCCACTGAACAAACAAACCATTAAATTGCATTGAAATCTGCTGCCTTCAWAGGCAAAATCTAATTAAGGTTTAAACTGCAATGTTAATTGCACAGTACTGAGCTTCACCATGCATTATGGGTTTATTATCAGTTTTCTAAGTTGAGTAATTTCAGAGAGGCAGATGCAACTTCTGGGACCCATGTTATGACACTGAAATGGACTTAATTATTGGCAGGAAAATATTTGCTTTATAGTTGGTTTAAGGCAAAGTATCTGCAGAGATCTTCCTAAGAACTTGGGAACATACAGCACCATGGAAATCAAAATGTAGCATTAAGATTATCCTCAGAACTATTCATAGACTGCCTTTCAGTTTTAATCTTCTCAGCATAATTTAGAGAGAACTGAACCTGCTGTTAACAGTGCTGCAAATAACCAGATTCTAAGAGAAGATCAAGAACAAAATAAAATAATTAAAATCCAGTAATTATTCGTGGACTTTTCTAAAACAAAGCATCTCTATTCTGCATCAGCATCATCCAACCCTCAGAAAAGACAGCATTTCAAAACRGAATTTTCCTGAATTACTTTTCCCTTTCCTCCAAGCACTATTCTCACTCTTTTTTTTTTTTTTTTTTTTTTTTTTTTCTTTTGGGGGGGGTGGTGCTCTCATCTAATATTTCTAATAGCAACTTAATATTTGGGAATCTTCTTCTCTTTGACTTTTATAGAGACCTAGGTTAATTAAGACTTAGTTCCCAGTTTCTTAAAGGCATTATGTACTTAGTTACTACTGATTCCAACACTTAACACTCAACTTTCTCAAAGACGCTTAAGTGTATACGTTACTTCTGGTTTTGGGTTTCTGACTCCCAGATTACAGAGCACTTCCACAATTTTTCCCCATTACCTTGAACCTCTGTTCCCACATGCACGAGTTTTCCATGAAGAGCCCCAGCGCTAAGACGAGTGTAGGCGACATGACCAGGCTTTCTATTAGTAACCATATTTCAGAACTCCTCATTTAAAATAGTGTCATTTACACAGGATGAATGACTTCTTGCTAGATAAATGTGAAAACCAAACACAATCGATTAATTTAAAATTACACATACTTCTCAAAACCAGACTGCCCCTTAGCTCAGGAGTCTTTATGCTACGTACTGTCAGCTATCTTTGCCAATTTACAGGGAAGGAATCTTGTTTGCACTGAAGACTGAGGAAGGATTAAAAACCAGGCAGCCATCTGTATCTACAAGTGAACATTAGCTTTTCTCAAGAAATGTATTTGCAATTTTCCAAGTTTGGTTGTCCACTGAGGGGAAAGAAGCGATACCATGAGGTTTTGGCAACCAGTCAATTCTCATGGACAACAAGCTGTTGGATAAAACTACCCCCAGATGGAAGATTTCTCAGACCCAGAAGGAATCAGGCAAAAGCTGGATAAAATAACCCATAGGCTGACATTTTTCATTCACAGAAAGAATCAGGTCATTTCATGAATGATTTGCGAACAGAAAATAGGACTAAATTCACAGCTAAYACTCCTTGCTATAAATTATTCAGCCAGGTCTACTTTTTGCCTAAACAACATACTATAAATAGCCTTCCTACATAACAGCAGAATTTTTCACCAAGAGAAAGTACATTCAAAGCGTGTAAGATCTTCTATCTTTGTGAATGAGCCATTTAAAAATGGACTATTAAATGCAGTCATTTTTATAGCATGTTTCTTGCATCCTGATTAAAGCAGAGTGCAATCAATACAAGTAGATTAGCAGCTCAATATATAAAGTGTTAAGGATGTAAGTATCACATTCGCTAATTATAAATATAYTTAAAATGAGGAAATTATGCACAAGAGACAACTCTTTAAAAAATGCTCAGCGTCTCCATCTGGGGACAGTTCTTTAAAGGAACCTCAATGGCTGAGACCATATAGCTCTCAGAAGTGGGCTTCTCAGTCCAAGCTCTCTGGAAATGCTGTAAATCTTGAAAGCGTAATTCCGCAACCTTCAAAACTCTCTAGTGGAGGCTTAACCCAACTATCATTATATTTTTGTAAAGTCAACAAGAGGTGCGTACTTTTTCGCCTTTAAAGGACCAGATACTGAATCAATAACGCAGATACACTGGAACATCATTCACACCGTTTCACTAATTCCACATCTGTCACTTCCACTGACACTGACAGGCAACTGATTCATAAAACTGTGAGAACAACAGGATGTTTTGGTTCGTGAGCARTGTAGGGAAAAAAAATAGGGGAAAGAGAAGAAGAAGGGTAAAAGAGCCAAGTAGCTTTAAGACGATCTTTTCTACAACAGCACAAGTAAGAACATCTTAATTGTAGCTACCCACTGGGCTTAGAAGATACGAAGAGCTTGTGGAGCTGCAGAGGGGTGAGTGGAGAACGGAGACAAATCACAGGGCTCAGACAACAGCGAGGCACGGAGGGAAAAAGCCCACAAAGTAAACACACAAACCTTTTAAAATGGACAAATAAACTTTGTTTTACGGTTTAGATCGAAAGTCAACAACCACACGTGAATGTTTTCCTGCATGCGCCTTTACTAACCAARCACTAAATAGATACCAAACATCACTTTCCAGAAGCGATCTTGCACTGTGCTCAATACACAGCCRAAAGTACATTAGCTCTTTAATAAATTTTGGATTTACATTCTAAGTCAGAAAGATGTGCTTTTATGTTATACAAGAACTCAAAATGCCAAACATACACTACTTCTCTGAGGTGACTGCTGTCCATTTTTGTTTAATGCTTCTAAGAACCAAATTGTTCCTTTCTTTATCTTTTTCACTAGCCCCTTCTAAAAATATCCAGCTGCACACACCTGCTCTTGGTCATTTTTATTGAYGCAGTTAGACTCACCTTCCCCTTTCCGAAGACTGTGTGGCCCATTGCTATGAACAAGCAATTCTTTTTAGCACTTAACCCCATGTACCCTGGGGCAAGGGATTTTGCAGAAAATATAACCAGTTTTCACAAAACCACAGAGTTAGGACAACCCACTTTGCATTATTCCACATCCAGCTGACACCTTCCACGGCTCTACAATTAARAACAGTTGCTTTATAAGGATGATAGAAGGCAGGAGCAGATTGTCAGGAACAATTTCTGAGTTGCCAAGATACACACTGCACACTATCAGGAGGGTACCAATTGCTCATCATGGGCCAGTTTTGCTCCATGACCTTGTCTCCAAAATATTTTGGGTTATTTGTCCCCTTGGGGAGAATAAGCAATGTTTTGGATGAGACCCCAGAAAGTTCCAACACAAAATAAACCACACTCATCAGCATGAAGGAAGAAGCTGGAAAAGACTGGTATCTATTGCTCCTCAAGCAGAAGAGATGGGGGAGGGGGCAGAGAAGAGGACATACACAACCATGAATTAATAACATATTTAAGGCCATCCCTGCTCCCAGGACCTGGAACAACATCCACCCCTCCCAAAGGTTCACACATTTCAGCTTATCCTATCTGCACAACAAAGGCGTTTGACCAGAGATGTTTTGCATCTAGCCCATAGCATCAGACTCAGCTGTAGCAACACTGTCAGAGAGGCATCGAATCTGAGGCTGGGCAAGGGCCACGTGGCTCTCCTGCCTACGCTCATCAAACCACACAGCCTCGGTGGGGAGTTGATGGCTTTGCACGCAAAAAGTCTCTTTTTCCCACCTGCCTCTTATTCTGCGGCTTTCRCGCTGCCGCACGTGTAAGGGCTACAAGCACGTTTTTCTCCAGCCCTGTGCAGCCTGAAGTTCTCCTTTCCACTGGACCATTGGTATTAAGGCAGCATGCAGGCAGCACATACTGACAAGGGCCCCTGCAGAGGGTATCAGATGTGATAGCAAATGCWGCCACGCTCAGAAGATGGCAGCTGCCAGAGGGGACTAAGTAACAAGCTCTTAAAAAAAATGCCAATTTTAACTTGAACTGACAAAAGAGAAATTCTTAGTTCATGCAAAAGCAGGCAGCCCTTCCTCTCGTACAGAAACRAGACTTTCTGGGTCCCTGTGCTCAGCAAAGTGGGCACAAATGTCCCTGAGTCCTTTGCAAATGCAAATATCTGGAATAGAAAGATCAACTCAAACATTTCTATTCCAGACTAATTTGGTCCAACAACTTGCACAACCGGAAGAAAGATGATCCGAACAGCCAGTTATGCTTCTGAACAAATTGCTAACATCAATTCTCCAGGGAGCTGACCTTTCTGAAACAAAATTCAGACAAAATATAAGCACATCTCATGATAATCCTTCTTCTAGATTGAACACAACTGGAGCGGGAGATATTTAGAAGTTTGGGCCCTTCATAAAACACACACAAAAACAAGAGTAAGGACCTTCTCATCACATCAGGATATTCCTATGAACTAAAGCTTATTTTTTCTGATTATACTTACTGCTAAAAAACCTTAGAGCAAAGCGACTCAGAAATAACAACAGTTTTTTGAAATAATGTCTTAATGTCATAGGAGGAATTATCAATTTTACACCGGAATCTCAAGATAATACAATCTTGTGTTTTCTCCTATCTGTGCTAGCTTTTACAAGCCCAGATAAAGATGTAGTAAAAAGAAGATGCATGACTTAACATCCAGTATACTSCATATAGCACTCCTGTTTGTTCCAGGTTTTTATTGTTTTCCTGTCACAGCTTGTGACAAATCACAAGTTATATTCGAGATACCCATKGGGCCTTCTTCAATAATAATTAATCACCCTTCTGTTGCCTTGAGCTATGTCCTCTGTTTTGAGGCTATTATTATCTGCGTGCCCAGGAAGACGCTTTGCGTTCCTTCTGTTACTCGTGCATCCTTGCTGGAAACAAAACGTCCATTTGTTAGCGCACTATTATTTTCCACAGAAGTTATTTTCGCTTTATAGATCTGGTAAAATAATCGATATGCTGCAGGATGGGCAAAAAGCTTGCTCTTTCATTAGAGCTCGGTCTGCTTGAAAGTTTATTTTTTATGTGAGATGCCTATGGGATTATGGGGTGCAGGGGCTCTTGTTTTGAAAGAACTCTAAAGTATCGTTATTTTATTATTTAAATTAGCATACAGGCTCCATAACCCAAGGACCATAACAGAGCTTGCATCTACAGCTAACTCATAATTTTTACAAAAGAAAGTAATTTTCCATTGGATGCTGCCAATTCTTTGAAATATAAAGTTTTCTATGAATGCTTCATTCTGAAAAAACATCCTTAAAAATATCACATTTTAGCATTCCATGGAATAAGTAACATTTTTCTGTTGGAAGTAATTCATTTCTTTAGATACTTAAATGAGAGTATATGAAGAGTATAAAATGTTGCCATAAATGACAGTGTAATTCTAGTCTTTTAATCGCGTTTTTTTTTCCCTCTTGAACCGTGTGAATCACAGAGGTTGACAGTGTTTCAGCCTTCTATCCCAGCTTGGGATGGGATTTTATTTTTAATCTTGAATCCTTTCAAGAAATCAAAGAAAAAATCTCTTGCCAGCAGCTACTCACAGGCTAAAACAAAGAGGTCACTTAACAGCAAGAGGAAAACCAGAGAGACTTAGTGGGCTGCTCAGGGAAATAACAGGGCTACTAGGGTGAGCGGGGCCAAGGAAGAAAAGCAAGCTCTCCTCTCTAAAACAGCTTCTCAGAAAGAAATGAAGTCACCGAAYTTACAGCAGTTTTTCCACGGACAGTGTATGATATGAAGAAGAATCGATACTGCAATATATAAGAACACCATTTGTCCAGTGACTCCAATCACAACCACAGGTAACTGTGGAAACGGATGGAAAACAACTCCTTAGCAGCGGACAGCAGAGACGGAAGCCACAACCTCATTACTAAGTGCTGCATAAAGGTCTAATCARAGCACTACGCTCCTGCAGGCTTCTCCTTTTGGTTTCTCCCCAAAGGAGCGCTTTATAAATCCTCCTTATGACTTTTTGTCAGCTTAACACAGGGAGACAAAAATGCACCAAATGCTTGAGAGAACTGGAGTTTATGGTGTTTGCAAGATCATGCCAGGATTTGYGGCCTGAGGAAAGAGGCTCATCCACTTTCCTTTCTGGGCGATCYGCATCGCAAACATTTCCCTTATTTTATAGGGGTAGACCTGAAATCCTGAGTCAAGCAGCTGAATTCCAACCTCTCTGGAAGATGTCTTCCCTGAAATATATTTTCTCCGGTTTCATTTCTAAGATTTTCAGAGACCCCACATTCCAGTAAGTTAGATACAAAACATCCCAACTACTCTTTCCTTTTTTATTGCCAGGTTTCAGCATCTGCAGGTGATTGTGAGAAGCTGCTGTTATGGCAGGCGCAGTGATGACACTTCACTGAATCACAATTAACACGAGGGATGAACCAAGGGAAGCTGCTTCCAGGCAGGTACCGCTCATTTCACATGCCAGGAGCAAGCCACAGTGCACGTTACCTGCTGCAGCTCTGTGGCTAATTAAGAGCAAACTCATCAGGAAGGGAGAAGTAGCACACTTTTGCCATCCTGTAAGCAYCAACTGGAACTGTTGAAGACTGCACCGTCTTCTATCATATGTAGCTCAGTCATACATCTCCTGGTAGTCAGGTTAGAGCTGCTTATTCTTATATTTTGCAAATATTTCTTTGCCAAGTCTGCTTTACTAATTTACTTCCATGAAGCACTTTCAGATCTCTTAAATTCCCTGAGCTAMACCATCACTCACTTATTAGCAAAGCAATCTTTCCGCCACTTAAAACTTTTTATGACTATATAGCAGGAAAAAACTTTTATGTCCCCTTTCCACAGCAGCTGCCATTTATTGCTTATCATCTTCTTCCTAATTTATATTTTCTGGGTCACCCTCCTTTGGCCCAGGGCGATTTTATTTGGGACATTCAAACTTTTTGCTGCAGCACATCCTAAAGCTGGGACTCGTTAACAGTGCTTTCATTAAAAGAAGAAAGAAAAAAAAAAAGTGCTGTTAGAAGAAAAATATCACTTTAGTGTCATTTGTGTCTGGCCAATAAATTTCTGAGCAAAATGTTACAGACGTGTTTCTAAAGGATTTGATTTTCTATCAATGTTCTACGGAATTCTCTTTTTCTCTGTTTCCCTATCCCCTCCTTTTCAAGGGGGGAGAAAAGGGAGGAGGCAAAGCGCAGATGCACTATCTAATGAGAGACACCGTAACAGCACATGCATGCGAGAATGCCTATGTTTGCGTAAATTAAAAACATCAGTATAAAAAGGTACCCAAATTTCAAGTCAGCTGCAGATTTAGGTCCTTTCCCAAAACACAGCATAAAAATAATCTGGTCACTGAACATTTCCTTTTCTTTTTTAAGCACCTCAGGGGCTGCTGAAAGGGAACTKAGTTGTAGGCTGAACTCAAGCAGCTTATGACCTTTTATATGCAAGTAYGTTACACATCCTCTTTGCCCAACTTTCATGTGATCTTTAGTTTCTGTTTGTGCTTTTTAAAGACTCTAAACACTTTTTTCCTAACAATATGGTAGAGTATTGGCTCAGATTTTCTTTGTTCCAAAAAATAATGTAAAGCATCAACCCTCCTGTTCAAAGAAGCTAAAAGAAAATGTAAGCAATTACCTGGAAGTTATGCAGTTTCTTAGTGCAGGCAAAGAAAACGCATTTCTGTACACTCTGCCCAGTTCCAGTTTTGTAGTAATATTTTAGAAAGAGAAAATACTATGTATTACTCCCATCCCTTTCACTCAGTTCTGTCTCCATCTTCAGCATTCCTCCAGCAGTCCCCAGCTGGTTAGCTTCAACCTCCTCTCAACTTCTCCCTTTTACATATTAATGCTTTGGAATGACCCACTTATTCTGACTTAGAGTTCAAACTTCAGTCACAGCTTGACTGCTACCACGTTTGAAGCCTCTGTCCTCAGAGGTGGTAAATACCTGAGGCAGGGAATCTCCTTAATATATACCGCTCCCTTCTGTAACACCGTGCACGTGCAGGGAATGTGGGAGGCAGGGAGGGAAGGGGAGGCTTGCCCACTACCAAAATGCCCTCCCACCTTTTCAGCCTATTTTTCCCCTTCAAGTTCTCACCTTACTGTACCCATTTCCCCCAACCTCTAACCGGCACACATCTAAWTCTGGCCCTTCCTAGTCCCTCTGTAGAAGCCACATCTTCAAGTCATCACACCTCCTAAGTGATCCTCACTTTCTGTCCTTCTCAGAAATACAGGCAGGAAATTGCTCCCCTACTGAAAGACGTGTCAAGACTTGAAAGCAAAAACTGAACCAAACCAAGATTTTAGGGGGGGTGGGGGGATGGAGCAAAAAGAAGATATTACATCTCTTCTGCAGAGCAGGAAGTAGCGGTGGCTCAGGCACACAACAGATTTGCAAAGTTCAATGCCTGCTCCACCCAGTGAAATCCTTTATCGCTGACGTCTCATCCAGGGCTGTGCTGCACATCACTGCCCTGGCACTGTATCAGCAACGTAAGGAGCTCTGTGAAAGCACACATTACTCCTCTGTGGCTGCAAAATACCGCAAATCAGCACTTCTGCTGAGTGATTCTTTTCCATTTTATTTATTGTGTTCAATATTCAGAGCAAGTCAGCCAGGGAAGCTCGAAGTATCACAGCGTCCCTAGGAAAGGTATTTTCAGGTACACCTGAAACACTGGCCTACCACTGTTCCTACTGACTTCAACACTAAATCAAGGCCAAATCACATTTTAAGTACTGTTAACACATTGTTTTCAATACRGTAATTCATTCATCCTCCTTGCTTTCACATCTGTGAGTTACTASGCTGACCTGTTATTTTTAGCTACCCCTTAGCTACTTTCAGATCACACATTATATAGGCAGCAACATTTTTTTTCCTCCTTCAGTCCTCTCAGCTTCTTCTATCGAGTCTAATGTTTGGTTCCCTAACTCTTACTTAGTAGAAAAGTTATAGGAAGAACAACAAAAATCATCTAATGCAAAGAGTAACTCCTCTCTGAGGGGAGATTAAATAGACAGGACACTGCAGTTTGGAAAGCAGCTGAATAGGTATAAGACAGAGGTACCTTAAATTGTAAGAAATATGAAGAACGTGGATTGGGAACCATTATCCATTGTGTCTTGCAATAAAGAGCTATGTGGAAACAAATGAAATTTTCAGGGACTAGGATTTCATACAGCACAGTTAAACCAGTAAACTTGCTATCACAGGATGCTGTACAGACACAATATAAAGAAGAATTCAAAAAAGGGGGGAAAAAAAAGTTCCCAAGAGCTAATAAAAACCACATGGTGGAAAGAATCTGCTATACCAGTTACCTAAACCTGACAGCCACAGACCGTAGGAAGGCGGAGGATGCAAAGGGAGAAGTGTCCCGGTATTCCTAACCCAACTTGGCATGGTGCTAAGCGTGTGTATTTGGCCACTGACACTCAGCTAGTGAGGGGGACTGACATCAGGTCTGACTCACTGCAGCCACTCTCCTCTTCATGCAAGCTTTACAATTTAAAGTACTCAAAACTGTTTCTTTATGCTATATTAGTACAAAGAACACTTTTATACTTGAAATAAGGTGAACTCATTGCAATTCTGGCATGCATTTCTGCAGAGGCCAAAAAAGCAGTATTCAGAGTTCATGACAGTTGCTACCTTGTAAACACAGTGWGCTGGGAGAAAGGAAGAAGTAAATGACAAAAACATCATCGATGACCTCTGAGTAAAACACTGAATGTAAGATTCAGTAAAAAYGGATAGAAGTTTTGCACTCAGAACTTAAGAGCTTTATTCTTCACAAAAACAGCAATGAACAGCATTACAAATCCCTGGGATTATGCACAAAGAAACACAAAGAAGAAGTTCCAAGGTTTAAGTGGAACTAAAACTGTAAAAGTATTTTTGACTCTGAGTTAGGTTCTTGTCTCTATCAGTAATTTTGAGTGGCACCTATAAAATGCAATAGTCCCTCTGTAATTCTATTTGCTTGTCTGTATCACAGATATGTATCACAATCTGAGACGCATAGAACGGGTAACTAACATTGGCAAAAYGTTAGATTTTCGGATCATGTCCTTACAGCAGTTGATGTTCTGCAAGGAAAACCAGTGGGATCCTCTGCTCTGAATCCAGGGCCCACTGGAGCCAGGGGCAACATGCCTGTCTGAGCTCAGCCGGYAGCACGTCAGGCAACGTATGCAGAYGGCTGTGGCTACGTGAGGACTTCAACAAGGACAAGAAATACAAATAAGAGTTCATTCCAGCAAGCAACGCGGCTGGATGAGGTATTACCTGGGACCCTCCGTTCTTAGTCTTCTAGAAGGTTGCCTTTTTATTCATTTATTCACTTAAACACCCTGTATTTTTCCTGTTCTTTCATTATTTCTCCCTTCTTCACTTTTTTCCTCCCTTCTGCCCAATAACTTTTAGGAAAAGATTTATTTCACAGCTTGTCACTGTAATTTTTAAAGTTAATTGTATAATAGAGAAAAAAAATTAAGGATTGTAAGGCCAATGTCAGTAGCTATCAGGTGCATAGAAAAGCCAATTAAGAAAAGGAAACTTAATATTTTTCCTTGGTTTTTTTTTATTCTTTATATCATAATGTGTGAAAAGAAAGCTAAATGCTAAAATATAGATTTACTAGGTTTAATGCATATTCCCATTCTCAGGTGAAAAATAGAAAGGAACCAGAAGTGGATTTTTTTTTTTTCCTCTCTCTCTCTCTCTTTAGGTGGTCTGATAAACAGGGCAATAGCCTGGGGATCTGAACTAAGTTTCTGACTGTGCCACAGACTGTCCAAGGTCTTGACAAGTCTGTTAACATCTCTGAGTTTCAACTCTTCAGCCTCAGGTTAAAAGTACTTCCTTGGTCTCTCCTGACTGTTCTGTCACTAAGTAACTCAGATATGGACCTACTGCCCAGCACAACAGCGTACATACCCCAGGGACATTCAGTATTTTTAAGCAGTACTACTACCAGGCACATACATATCGGTGGCTACTGTATACAATCCTTCCTTATTTTCTCAGCAGCATAGGCTGAGCTGCACTAGGTTCAACATCTCAGTGGTAGTCCATCAGGGAAGGAAGTCCCATCAGATGTCTCAGCAGAGCTTTCTGTCTCCAGATGATAAGGTTATGTGTTCCGCTGCCAGAAAATTTCAGTGTTTACAGGGTGGAGTTGCACTGCTTTCATAACCCCAAAAGATACGCAAAACAAGCTGTCTAGCCTCCTTCTTTGCCCAATATGCCATTCAGTGGAAAAGAATGCAAGATGGGAAATCTTTTAGCACTCTGCCGGGATGACTGAATCATCTCTTTCTATCGAGATAGCAGCAGATGCACTAACTGCTATGCTGCATTTCACTTGTCTGTGACTCCACTGTCACGAGAACCAAACTGCTTCACTGATCAGGATCCTGAGCAGTGATGGGGAAAGAAGAGACATCACTGGAAGAGGTCTGAATCCTCAGTCTGAATCAGAAGAAAAACCTGAACAGTTTAAAATACATTCCTAAATAAACACTGAGACATATTTCCAGCTGGGCCCATCAAAAATTTAGTTTACAGAATGTTGACTTAATTTGTTTTAAAAGTGTCAAAATGTTTCATCTTACTCAGTTWTTTGGTTTGATTTTATTACCTTGGTTAGCTTTGGTTAGAATTCATATTCAAATATTAAAACAGAATCCATGAAATGTARTATTTTGTGAAAATAAATGTTAGTATTACAGTCCAAATGAAATTACTTGGAAYGATAACACTTAAATGGCTTGTCCTATCAAAATGACTCATGCCTCTCTCACAAAACCAACTGCTTAGAATTAGTGAAACAGAACAAGAATATCAAAATAATTCGTTTCCAATTCTTCCTCAACAAAACTCTTGTTGAAACTGACACATCTGTATGCAAAATTTTGATTTTGATGAAACTGCATTTTTTGATGGAAAAATCATTCCATCGGTTCCCCTCTAAAGGCTCCAGGCATTTCAACTCTTCCTTCTGCTCTAATCTAGACAGGAGAAACAAAAGGGGGGTTTGCCTCCCGCTGCCTGAGAAGCATGTAAATGGGCTTTTTGATGCGCTARGATTCTCAGTGTCCAGGGAAATTCCCGCCTGACTCTGTAAAACAACTAYACAGTCCTCTGCAGGGGCACATGTAAAACAGCCCAGATTAACTGCTCTCTTAATGTGCTTTTTCCCTTTCCATTGACTAAGCACTAAGTGCATCTCAGTAACTGCTTGAGAAACAGACATCTATTCTGCAGCTGCTTGAGATGAGGTGACAAATCCTGTCCTAAATAATGTTAAATGGACATTTCTGAGGAACTGTTTGTGGGCGTCACCGCAGTCAATAAGAGAAGTGGAGAAAAAGAAGTTGTAGATGATGCATGAAATATAAAATGGCTGGTGGAGAGGGGAGGATTGCATGATTTATCTGYAGCTGTTTGGAACGAGATTAGCCAAAGAACTCAACCCCCAGAAACTATCTGAGGTATAAAGGAGCCCAAATCTTAATTATTACCAGTAGAAGCTGTTAAAGTCTTTACTCTGGGTAATAAAGTCTGTGATCTCTCACATGGATCCAGTGTCCTTGCCAGTTCAACTGTTTGAATGATGGGACAGAAAACTCAAAAACTATGCTCCTGATCCCCAAATATCTGTTAGGTTTTTCAGAAGAATATCCAACTCCCATACACCACCTTGAAATATCTCTACCTTCATCCACTGAAATAGTGAACATATATTTCAGTATTTCTCTCTTATTAAAGTGGCTTTGGGAGTATTCTCTTAAAGAAAAACTGTAAAAGAAAGCTGTTTTAGTGCCTAGTCCTGCAGTATTCACGTARACACAAGTTCTCGGGGCAGGGGGAGGGTCACTTTGATGGGGTTGCAGCACAGATCCAAAATTTAACAGTCCCCTCTGATTCAGGGCTGTCTGGAATGCAGTGATTCATTTCATGGGGTCTGACCTACCTTGATGGATGGACTGATGCTGGCTGTTTAACCTTTCTCTGGGTTGTGCTGTGGCCAGTTTTGCTGCATGGTAAGATTAAAAGAGCTTGAAACAGTTACATATGAATTATGACTCACTTCAAGTGAAGAGTTCTGCAGATCACAGTGCAGAGGAACCAAAAAAACCAATGCCGCAATGATAAACTAGAGCACTACATTGCACTGGCAAGTTTTCTACCTATTCAGCAGGAGAACTCATGTTAATTTGAGCACCTACCAAATATGTGATTAAAAGATAAAAACAACTGTTACTTTTGTAAATTGAAATGAGAATTCAGAGAATTTACAAGAGTGGTGAAACCTTCCAGTTTTCATCAAATTTGGCATTTGAAAACTACTCAGATTTCACTAGGAATACCAAGGGGCAGTTAAAAAGCTAAAGCCATGTTGGACTTTGACATAAGAGAAAGCTGCCTCACTTGATGGAAAACATTGCATTCTCTCCTTCAGCAGGGCAGAAAGAAGTCTGTAGGCACACAGAATCACTCTCTTCTGCAGATAAAACACTGTTACACTAAAACAACTCACATTTGATATAAAGGAGGGGGTTCTGTAGGTGAAACAGCCAGCTAATTCACTAGAGGCACAGTAACTTAAAACYAGAATGCGGCATCACCAATAGCACAGATCCAGCTCTCAACACTTACAGCAATTTACCACTGATTTCAGTGAGTACGGCCTTTACCCACGTCAATGCCCAGCACCACTCTGGAAAGGATAATAAAAACCTTAGATTGGGATGAGGTCAAAGACAACTGTGTGACCCCACAACTGAGCTACATCAGAGCTGAAGGAGAACCAAAGTCCCAAAGTTTTCACTATCACAAGCATGTCCTCCAGCAACCAAATCCTCATAACCTCAGCTTTGCCTTTCACAAGTCTCAGCCTTGCTTTTGCTAGCATGTTAAGGAGAGACCATGGTCAATGTAATCTATGCCAAAACTTGAAATGACCATAACAACTGGAGGAAGAGGAGGAACTTGCCAGGAAAGCAGTCATCTGTGATGTTATAATATTACAACACTGCAGATACTTTTTTCATCTCTTTCAAACTTTCAATTAGTGAGTAGCAAACCTGACACTAAAAATTCACCCTCAAGCATCACATTTGAAATACCTGAGAACTGTTATAAATGAATAACTCTGCATCAAAACCTCGCACATACCTTGCAAATCTTGTCTGTCAAAATAACATATAAGTCAAATTTCCTCATTTTGGAGTAAAATATTCAGTAATTCTCCCCTCTGCTTGCCCAGCTACACTTAACAGAGACAATTTGTACTCATGCAACTGTTTTTGGAACATTCTTTTGCATTAAAAAGATTTCCTCTGCTTACATAATGATTTCCTTCTTTTTCCTATGTTGTGCCTTTAAAAATAAAAACAAACAAAAAAAGCATTTTTTAAACAGAAAGGAAATTGATGCTTATTTTATACTTAGTTTATTATAGATAATGAGAACCAAAAAAAAAATATCTTTCTCATGGCTCTAAAGTCAAGACTGTCGAGCTTCTCCTGTACTGGAGGACCAAGACCTTTCTCACTCCCCAAAGAAAAAAGCCCTGAAATAGGAGATTAAGCTKACATTCCTGGTAGCAAGAACATCCAGAAATGCCTGAACGGCTTAGGTGCAATTGATTTCCTCAAGTCTTAACTACTAGAGTCATGACTAGGAAAAGGCCACAGGTTTCACAKAGCTGTCTCCTGTCTTTCCTTCCGGAGAAGGCTAAATAGTACTATTTCTTATCACTCTCACCTGAACTGCCTCCTAGCCTTTCTGTAACAAGCCATTCCTACAGATCAGTTAGYAAAAATCAGGTCTGACAAAACCATCCTTTATAGTTGTTCTCTCCATTTTCTACGTCAAAAATTGCTCAGTAAGTTGCAGACACCTGGTAGACAGTCTCTCCTGCTCAGTTCCACACCAACAGATCCAGATAAGGCAGGTACTCCATAYCCAGCTAGTCTTGTGCTTTAAATAATATTCTACTTCTTTTAAGAAAAAGACTCTCAATTCCCCACATCTTCCTAGCTTGATGATTAAAGAGAGACTCACACAACAWCATCATCTTCTTTTTCCCTTTCTGTCACTGCCCAGGCACTGGCAAGCAGTCTCTCTGCGCTGCAGGGCACATTCTCAACAYGTAAAGATTAACCGACAATTAACTGAAGTCCTCCCTTCTTCTGGCTCTCTCCTCTCCTGGCTGCATGCTACAGACAGATTTTGCCCACTATGCATGGCTGTGTAGCCACCTCGTGCTCTTTTCCTTTCCCTTCTCCATCCACAGCTGCATCCAAGCTCTGCATATCACAGCCAAACTCTCAGAAAAAGGTCTGTTACATCTACCTACTCCTAACAGTCTCCAGTAGTTTGTGAAAAGAACATAGGCAATGTGGCAACTTTCTGACTTAAGCAATTAACTCCAGTTCTGCACCTATAYGTGTGACTGAGGTGCCTCCTAGAACCACCCCAATTTTGCCAGCGAGGAGTCAGTCCTGGACTTTCAGGCACTGACTGCTGATTTGGAAATGCAGCCAGGTGGTTCCTGCTCATGAAATATTTTGCAGCTCAGAAGTCTCCTGGTAAGAGCAACATATTTTTGTTGTGATCACTATGCAAGTACTTTTGTATGCTGGTCTTCATATAGCTAGAGGCCATTTTGATATCTACAGAGCTTTAATGACAGCTTGTGCTCTTATCTCTTGCCTCACATGTTATTAAACTAAACAAACAAGCAAAAGTTCCTGTAGACAGGAGAGCCCTCAATTATTAGAAATTTCACTATACCATCCCAGAAAACAGCTCTGTTTGCAGACTATCCTAATTGTTTCGTGGTAATTTGGCAGATCCCTAATTCAGAAGAGAGGGAAAAGTCTCTCAGTTTATAGCAGGAACTTGCAAAGCTGTATTTCTTAACAACAGAGCTGACTCACATTTATTCATTACTTACTCCTTATGGTGGGTTGTTACTGGAATTCAGTCCCAGATGGCAGGTTAAGCTGCAGAGAAGTGCTCTATATTTACAATGCTGATGAGACATGCAGAAGTGAAATAGTTTATTAGGAAGGCAGGCTACCCCTTAGACCTGCATACTCTCAAGTACAACTTTCAGCATCTCCCTTTGCAGACAACTGCCTTCTGCCACATCTTCAGCTGAAGATGGGAGACGGAAGAGAGCTGCTTTATTTGATTTTGAGAGTAATACAAATAAAGGGGACAACGGAAGGGAAAAAAAGACAGCAAAAGATTTAGTTTCTTCTTTTAGTAAGACTACCTGACTGAATGTGACAAAAAAGAGAGCACAGCCAGACAGTTCTTTTGGCCCTTGATTCATTAGATCAATCAAGTRCCTGCTTTACTTGTGACCTCTGCTGTACAAGGGCTGTGGTTTAAAAGAGGATCAGAATTCTKAAGTCTCCCAGGCTGAATTAAGTGCCTAATTCACTTAGGACACAGAATCCAAACCACRTTGCCAGATACTGACAGTCTTGTTTCCTAAGGAAAAAATAAAAGAAAAGAAAGAAAGAAAGAAAAAAGAAAAAAGGTGACAAGAGACTTTGTCCCGAGAACTTAAAACACCGTTTGGCACAGGATGTTGCATCTGCTTACATGTCTCTGTGGGACRTAACCGTGTCACAGCCATGAGGTTGCTCCAACGGGTTCCAAGATCCCTATTGGCCTCACTACCAGATATGACACCAGACTGCAGGTAACCTCCTTTGACACAGAGTGATAGACGTTTGCTTACAGACATAGGACCAATTACACGGGGAGTACAACAGATGGCAACAGCAATCACAGCGGCCAGCAACTCAGTTACACCGTGTGGAAACGCTCAACCCATGGCCGAGCAATCTGTTGCTATAACTACAGCTCAGTTCTCCGTGGCTCCAAGCCTCTAACTCCCCAGCTACATGTCAGTCTTGCTGCCAGTTCAACTAAGGCTCTTTCCCCCTGCCACCACAAAACCAGAACCACCTTGTGCTGTGACACATTGYCTCAGCTAATTAAACCATGTCCAAAAACCTGCAGTGCCAAGAAGCTGGTCTTTCCCCTACCTTTGCATACCAAGCAGCCACAGGGTGAAGAATGGTAGGAAGATCTTACATTCAGAAATGATTAAGTCTGAATGCCTTCAGGAGAACAGCTGAGGAGAAGAATTAAAGGAAACTGTGAAGACAGAATAATCTACTACTGACTCTCCTTGTGAGCCATAACAGTCCAAATCAAGAGTTACTGCAAGGGCCATTCTCAAACCAGCCCTTCAGAGTTTTTTAAGCAAATGAAGACACAAACTTGGTCCTAGTCACATACACAGTTTATTAACCCTAGTTAAACAACAACTCAATTTTAATTCCAGTTGCTATTTCCAGTGTGAAATGTCTTCCTACCCCCACAAAAGGCCTGGTCCCTACAATCTGAGCACCAAGCCTAATACCACTCTGAGATAACTATGCGGCCTCAGTATTACATTCCACTATACTTCGCTGGTGCAAAAGTAATGTCCTTCAGTTGGCATTATGCTGCAAGTTTTCAGGACAAAGGTGATATATAAATTTTAAGCTGTTATTTCCCCAGAAAGCACTACTCAGGAATCTCTGAAGCTGATCAGTAATTTGATGTAGAATCAGAGAACATTAGTACAAGCGAGGACTGATCAGTTTATGTCTACCTACATAAACACAGCACGTCACATGCAATGCAATTATTTTGCACTTGTATGTATTGTTTTTACTGAAGTAGGTTGAAGAGTACGACATTTCTCAAATGGATTGTTGGATCTCTTTAAGGTGACCACATACTGGAAAAGACCATCTCTATTTCCTGCAGTGATCAAACATAGTAAGGAAAATGCCCTACCAGTAGGTAGGCCTTCTGGAAAACAGAAGACAGTGAGTAGCAAGTATCTTTTCTGTTTTTCTTCTCCTCAAATGTTCAGAGCCTCTTCTGCCCACAGTATTAAATCTTCAAACACAGCGAACAGCTCACAGTTCTGTACATTAGCCTTCTTGCTTTTTCATTTCAGGAACACTCACTTACCATCATGCCCTAATTATAAAAGCAACACTTTGGGTACTTACACATTAACCATGTTTAGAGCAAAATTAAACATAATTAGAAGGTCCAGCAATCTTAGACCATGAAAATTCAGGCTATTCCATCTGTGCAAAGCTTCATTCTAAATGAGTCTTGATYTCAATCAAATATCTTCTGTTAATTAGCTTCATGAACTCCATCTGTCAGATTGAGAGTGGGCTGTCTCCACGCATTTCTAGTACCCTGAACAATAGGATAAGTAACTATTCAAATGATGCATCTTTTGTAGCCCAGAACCTGAAATACTAATGCATGGCAGAAGTAATTAATATTTAATACATGACAACTTAATAAGCAAGAAAAAATAYTAGTTTATGTATTCACTGAAGACATTCAGGTAAGGTCCTGATTACTATCAGTGGAAGTTTTCAGCAGCCTAGGTACAATTTTCAAATGCATCAACATCATCAGAGTGTAGGAGTTTGGAATTCTTTTTTTTTTTTTTGGGGGGGGGGGGTTTTTTTTTTTTTTTTTTTTTTTTTTTTTTAAGTGATTCAGGCTTTAAATAACCAAAAGGATAAGCCTTTCAGAAGATTCTTGTTTCTGCCTACAACTTCGCAACTGGAAAGAGGGTATCTAATTCACTGAAATGCTTTTAAAAATATTGTCTTAGCATTAACGGCACTTTTCATTCCTAAACTGGATAGCTGTTTGGGGCTTAGGCTACAGCACAGTGCTTCRAGACAGTCAACAAAATGCTGCCAAAGCTCAGTGAATCATTGTTCAGAGATTCAGGCTACCTCAGTTTCTTCAGTGTGACACTGTCCACACAGTGTCATATTGTAAGGACACAGGGAAATAACAGGCTGATCTGTTCAGGCAGAGCTTCCGGCTCTAGTAAGAAGAATCCCTGTACTGCAGAAAGAAACAGTCAGTAACTGGGCAGACACACAAATAAAATGCTGAAGAAGGGATGAGAACTCGAGCACTTCCCCAGCTGAGCTGCTGAGGGTATCTGACAGACACAGATATAAACCTTCCCCAATTCCCCACTTGCAAACGTTGTTCGGACCTAGCAACTTAACCAGCTCAGCCATTCACACATCCCTGACTCAGACTGTACACACTCCTAGTATGCTGACACTGCATCTCTCTCTAATACTTCTCTGAGGCTGTGTTCTGGGTTAAAACAAGCTCCGAAAAGCTTTTTAGCTTTGGAAACACCAGCCATACGACATATGGGTAAGCCAGGGAGAGAAGCACGTAGGTGGTCTGCACAGTTGAGGACTTAAAACATTAAGGATTTCCTYGCTCCGAGCCTTAGCACCTTCCTGCCTCTCCAGGTATTCCATTTCCTTTTAACAATTCAAGCCAGAATGACTTCCTGCTGGAATAAAACTAGAACACCTTGAATGAGGTTACTGAAATCYCTCCCRYGCTCCACAAGTGCAAAGGCACCCAYAGTTGTCTGTGTCTGGGGCCGTGCACTATTTGCCAACAGCAGCTACAAATTCTGTTAGCTTGAGTCCATTGAGCAGAGAGACAATTACATTACATTAGATAAACATATAGTGCTATATATGGAAGACTTGATTCCTCTTACGAAAACACTGAAAWTTCAAGTACTCCAGTGCAGAATTTTGTACAAAAAGTTTGTTTGTGGTCTTGCAATAAAGAGGAAATAATGTTCTTCAATAARGTGCTCTTAGGTGCCTCTCCTACAAATATTTACTCAGAGGTTCACCTATCAATCCAGCAAGTCAATGTTTAAAGTTAACTATATGGTGRAAGTGTTCAAAAGTCTTACAAATTTGTCGTGCCTCTTAGATTATGAAGTTTTATATTCCCTACGATCCTCTATTTCTGCTTATGAAGTTGTCTTAATTCTAAGGAGAGAATATCTGTCACCTGGAAACAATAAAAAGTAAAATTGTGCAGAAAAAGTAAAAKCATTTTCACCCCATTCAATTTTCATACGCCATGGTATATGCTTGATAGAACTCTCAGGGAGTTTAGAGAAGGCAGGGGTCAATCAACACCATACTCCCTGCAAAATCTATTCCTTCACAGTTTTCAAAATTCTTCACAATTCAGCAAAATTTTGAGGGGGAAAAAAAAAGCTTAACTTTCAAAACAGGGAGTTCCCCTCCATGTCAGACACCTGGTTTAGTGTCATCTCACAGAAMACTGGTGAGAGTTCTTTGACTCTTTGTTCAAGAGTACTTTGACCAAGACAAGAAATTTGGCTAGATCCTATCACTGGTAGGTCTTAACAACTCCRAAAACACCAGTTTACACATACAAAAGCCTAAGGAACCAGTGAACACTTAAACAGGCTGAAACTGGAGCTGGTAAAACAGAGAGGAGGAAAATCGGAGTGTTATTCAGCCATAACCGATGAAGCGTTAACACAGAGGAACCGCACAGACAACACTGTGTTTTCCCTGGTGGACTAACTCTTTGTTCAGAATAAAGGTTACTGCCATTCATTTAAACAAAATGGGCGTTTTACATATCTTAACCGTCAGGSGAGATGCAGCTGAACGGTGCTTTTGTTAAGTCTGATAAAAGGCCTTAGAAATTTAGGGATCAGAAGGGCTATTTGGTGCAAGCTAGCTAGCCTCCTCAAATACCTCATTCTTTTCAGAACACTATCAACTTGTTTTTAGAATAACCCTGGCATTTTGCCCTCAGAAATCTTGATACRAGACCATTCCAAACATTTATTACCTTCTGAACGAAAAAGTGCCCAGACTGCTGCGCGCTTTTTCCAGACACTTCGCTGCCCTGAGTGAAAAACATATTCTAACATGTCTACKGGGTCGTTGATGCAGGTATACTTTACTGAGATTGATTCACCGAGCACACTCTATTGCAGGATCCGATTTGCCCTTGCTCTACACRCTTCCTTGACGCAACACACCTATGCTCTGATCCTTTAACTATGAAAACATGCTATGCTGCACGAAAACGGTACAATCTCATCCTTAATATGTAGTTCTTTAATAAGAAAGACAGCTTCTGCTTTATGATCCTGTCCCTTCACATTGAGTTTACACAAACAGAAAGAACAATTTCAGAAGACAAAAATTCAGCTGAGTTTAATGATGCGATGACTCTGGGGCCTGATCACAGCAATTTAGCTGCCAACAGAGTTTTACTATTTCCCTTTTGGGCTTTGTACTCCACATTTTGAACCAATAACCCAGAACAGACTGCTTTCTTTACCTTCACACAGAAGTATTTTTTTAAAGGTCTTAAATTTTTATTTATCTGTGGTAAATAATTTTGCAACTGGAAAATGACATATTAAAGTAGTCCCAGCAGTCTTAATTCAGGTCCCTCATGAATCTTTAGTTACATTATTTTCTTTGAGCCTTCTCTTCCATCTCAATATACTACACGAAAAACCTCACAGGAACAATTCCCTGCCACCATAGCACAGCAAACCCTCACTCCTAAACCACAGCTCCTCAGCGAGAGGCCTGCGAACTTGCCTGACTGCCTTTTAACAAGGGCTATATAATGTATTTTGCTTTAACATTTCCAGCGATCAAAACATTCGGCCTCAGGCAGACACCCAGCAAGGGAAATTTCAGGCCGCTGGGTTAAAGTTTTTCCAGTTTTAAGTGAGTGAAAGCTGGATCTCAAAATGAGAAGTGTCAGGCAACCCTAGCAACAGCAGGTGYGTCAGTAATGCCTCTATGCAGCAGAATTCTAACATCTTTCTATGTATTTTCAAGCAGATTTCTCTGGAAAAATAGCTGGGGTTTGAACTGACACCCAACTTAACATTTGATAAAATATTTTGTTTGTTTCTTAGCAAAGTGCACTGCAAACGATGGCAAACCAGAATTGCTTAGCAAGCTGGAAAATCTCAAGGAAGAATGAAGTTCTTACCAGTGAGAACTCTCCACCGCCACTTAACATTTAAAAGACAAGGGAGGATGAAGTAAAAAAAAAAATATTACACTGCAGACTAGGGCTAGCATGTCAAAAGTGTTTTTATTTCACACAGCACTAACAAGGACGTATCACATATCAGGACCTCTGGTTCTCCATGTGCTGGCATTGCTGTTCCCTCTGGTGTTCCCTGAGGTGACTGAGCAGGGTTCCCTGTCAGCCTGTGCAAGTGAGTAAAGCCTGCTTGAAAACTACTGACTTAGATCAAAATTAATCCATCTTGGAGTAGGAGTAAATACAAGCAGGTGYGCGCTCATCTGCTTGCTACTCAGGGCAGAGAAATTAGCAAAGCTCTACGTTGTCTCAAAAGTGAGGCAAAATTATTTCCCTCTTCATCTTCCCTGCAGAGCCCAGTGGSATTAGAAGTAGCAGCACTGATCTGAATCTAGGACAAACAATCTCTCCAAATTTAACATCCACGACAGTCAATGACCTCCAAATCATCATGTCATCAATGAACCTCGCTTCYTATCCTTTAACCAGTCTATTAGCAAACCCCTTCTCCAAACTCATGGCATCATTTCTCCCTTTAATAATCTTTGGCATGAAAACTCAAATATATTATTTCCACCTGCTTACTGACACCATCATTGCAACTCTTCCTGCATGCTGAATATAAGCCCCTGGAAATAAGAAAGTATGCCTAGAAGGTCAAACCTGCTGGAGAACACCAGTTTCTCTGTTACATTAGGAGGTAGAAACACAGCACACAGCAGTGCCCAGACACAGCAGCATGCTGCAGAACTGCCTTTACTTTCAGAACACTGCCAGTAGTAAAATTCACACTCCTCCAGCAGCAATGACATAACAGTGAAAGCACACAGTTTTTGTAATAACTAATAATGTAATTCATCTTTTAGAAGAAAAAGAGGAGAGTGCTGGGACAGACCAGAGCTCCATCTTGCCCAGCAATCTCTCACTGTCCTCAGACAACATATTGCTAGGGATAGCATACAAGAAACACAGCAAATATAATACCAAAAGGCTTCTCCTTCATGTGTCCTCCCAATTTCCAACAAACTGCATGTCAGAGCTTCCCAGAGGCTGCATCTCAGGGACTTCCAAAGGAATTAACAACATGCTTCATGAAAATTTCCCCCTCTATTATGCTAAATTTTTTTTCCTTTTTCTTTTTCTTCATTTTGGATCCCTGCAGCACAAAATYCCACAGTTTAATTCTGCACTGTATGAGAAAGGGATTCACTGTATTTACAACAAACCTGTTGCTTTTATGAAGGAAGAGCAAACAAAAATCCCTTTACCTTTCCCACCACGTATGCTTCTATATACCTCTTGTAAAACCCTTCTTCAACTTTCATTTTTCCAAGTGATGAGTACCAGTCTATTTACCTCTCCTTACACAAAGCCTGCTCTGTATCTTTGACTACACTTGTTCTTTCTTGTGACTTTTCTAGTTGTGAAAAATCCTTTTTTTAGATAAGGCAGAAAAATAGCATGCCACTTCCACAAAGTAGGCTCAACAAAGATTTATGAAGTGGCACAATGATGTTTTCTATTTTTTTCTTTATTTTTCCCCCCAAATCCCTAGTATTCTATTCGTCTTTCAGAGCAATAATGAGGAGAGGTGCAAGGTKTTCAAAAACCCTAGCTGAGCAGCTCTATGATCTCTGTTCTGAGCAGGTCAAATAAAGCCCTCTACCATATGCATATACTCCTGAAACTTTTCCCATATACATYGCTTCGTGTTTATTAACAGTGAAATTCCTCTGCCATTTTGTTACCCACCATGCTATTCTTCACGACAGTTTAAGCTTGAATGATCATGCATCATGAACAAACCTTATCACTGCACCACTTACCTTCCTTTCAGGATCACTCATGAATATAAAAAACAGCAAAGTCTCTATAGGGAACAACTGTGTATCTGTCTGATGTTAAAATTAGTGATTTGTTTGGTATGTAAGTAATCATTAATCCAGAAGAAGATTCCTATCCTCTAAGGACACTTAGTCTTTAAAAACACTTAGTGAGGAACCTTTATTCCAGATGTTCAGAAACCTAAGCGCATGCCACCRATGGCTCTGCCCAAGTGTTTGCTTCCCCTTTAAAAAATCCCCTCAGATTTGAGAGGTACCATTTCCCTCTGAAAAGGCCACACTAATTCTTTAGTTATTAAATACATTGGTATGATTTTCAGTTCTATTCCTTATTATATAGTTTCACCATATCTGCTATCTGGGATGGAAGTCATACTTGGTCCACAGCTCTGTAAATCTGTAAAAATCTGTAAATCTGTAAAAAAAAGAGCCCTTCCTTAAACCTGTTACCACGTTTTCTGTTTTCCGTTTTTCTCGAGAAAGGCTGATGAAAACAATAGGTTTCATAKCATAGTTAGTATTTGGCAAATTCTCATTCCAGTTTCATGAAGATTACAGTAAACACCATCCGAACCTGACAATTTGTTACTACTCATTTTGATAATTTTTTCTAATGTCTCTTACACTGACATCTCAACTTGAGGCAATATCACTGACTAACAGCCTCTTATAAAAAGGATGATGTAGAATTCTTCCTAGTCCACACAGACAAAAAGAATTTCTGCTTTACCATGTCTTTATCTTCTTTTAGTGCTGCTTCTGTACATCAGTCACCTAATCCTGTTCATGAATCATCTCATCATCAATCGTCTAATCTATAAACATAGTACTAATATGTTCCTGGGTTGAACATGTTTGAAAAAAAACATATGTTTACTAGCAATTTTACTGTGTTCTGCAAGCTACATCTCAAGCTATTTTAAGTCACAGGCTAGCATTTGCTTGCATTTAATCTGACAGACTTGAGGATCTCTTCMACTCAACTGAAAGTTAAACTGAAGTTCAATGCAAAAGCTGTCTTATCTGCGTCTTCTGGGCCATATTTTTTCCTTTACCTACTTTTTTGCGTGTTTTAAAAACACTTTTTCTTTCCTCTGTTTGTCTGATTTCACTGTTTAACAGAATAGTGTTAGAACAGTCTGCTTTTTATTTTGTACTTTCATTTCCTTTTGGTAATTGATTCACACAAGTTGTTAACTTCCTAGTTTCATTCAGAATAAGAAATAATATTGTTCTTTGTGATTGCAAAGGTTAGACTCATTGATTTATCAATTACTACTAGATATTTACCTGTACTCCAACTTCTAAGCTAAAAGAGAAGTAGTGTTACTCAACGTGAAAAGCTGAAAACACAGGATATGAAAGCAAAGTCTGTTCTGGTTTCTAGCAGAGGAAYAGCTAAGGAAGGAGGTCATTTAGGTCCAGGATTTTGAGAGGTCTCAAAGATTTAATCACTAATCCTCAATGAAAGTCACAAATAACTGAATGATCAATTTACCAATGATTCTGTGGAAATCTCACCATCTGGCCTCAATTTCTGTGACTGCAATGGTAGTAGTATTAAATATGCATAGTTCACACCTATGACTAAAGCCCCTTCAGATCAGTAAGATTCTTTTTCAGTGAGAAAGGAACTGGACTCAACCCTTAAAATGTAAGATCTGTCAAACAAGATTTAATATCTTAATATGCTTGAATGCAATGTTTAAACAGAGAATGAACTAAAGACAGTGACCAGAATCCTGGATATTTGCTTAACATTGTAACACCAGCAGAGAAATAAATCTCTCAGGAAGAGTTTTGATGTGAGATTAAATATGACCTTCTAAGTAACTGATTGAAATGAGACTCTTTAAAAGGAGTAACAGACATATACAAAATGTCGAGTTAAATATGCATTCATTAATAATAGTCTTACTCAGAGAAGAAATCCTCTTGGCTTCCATGGCACATTACTTTAAAAAAAAGGCACTGTGTTTGAASCAGAAATGAATTTTCTCCCATCAGTATTACATTGGCATTTTAATAACAAGTATTCAAATAGCTAATTTTTAAAGAAATGATGATGCAAAATCAGTTGATAGACCAAACAGGCCAGATAGATGCGAAGATAAATGAAACCATGATCAGTCAGGGATATACTAGAGAAAAAAGTGAGAGAAACTAGAGAGAGATCAGGTCTCCTGATTTCCCATCCAGCAAGGCAGTATCACATCATAAATTGTTTCCCCAGCACCTTCCCCATCAGATCAACCTTGTGTCCTTCCCTGTCAAGTAGCATTTATTGAAGTATGGCCCCAYAGCCAGTTCTTTATAAAACAGCAAATTTGAAGGGCTAAAACCCTATAGGTTGAAGATTATTTTTTTCCAAAAGCACCTCTGAGACACAGTAGACTAAATTTTATCATTCAAGCTTTCAAAAGCTACCCAACAGAAATACAGGGTAAAATTGCATTCAGGATATCAATTCTCCTTTTAAATAGCTCACTCTATCAAATTCACAGGCCTAGGATGCACTGCATGCAGTCTGTCTCAGAAGCAATGCTTTTATTTTATTTTTATCATGTTCTATTAATGGTCATGGTTTGGTTGCATTTCCACAAAATCAAAAGTGAGAAGGCAAGTGCCTGTCCTGTGCATTATCCAAACTCTGGGACTCTCTGGCGACAAYGGCAACCCAACTTAAGAAAGCTGTATCTGCACGGACTGTATTTCAGAATTCAGAAACCAGTCCCAAGAGAGCTGGTACATCCACAGCAGACAGKGTAAGTAGTTTAAGGAACTCCATGCCCCCAGAGTAATTTATTCAGTGTCTCAGCCCCCCACAGATACCACCCAGTATCTACTAACCTGGTTGTGTTGTCCTGTATTTTGAAAGCTTATTATCCTGGGAGATTTGAAAAAAAAAACCCATCTATAGTAATTACTTTTTTCTATGTGGCCCAAACCAGTAGCTGAATATCGGAAAAGCTGATGGGATCAAGTCCCTCAGACAAAACAGATGCCTAGGCTTCCGAATCACACCAGCGCATGTGAAGGGACTGCTGCTAACCCACTCAATCCCTGCCAACAACAAGGTGCATCCGCCTGGGTGCCAAAGCACATATTTCAATACCTACAGGAACTTCAGCACTGAAAGTTGGACTTCAAGTTTCCTCRAGTTGTCCTGGTAGTTGAGCAGGCACTTTAAGAATCTTCTTTTAGGGGTTCAGAATATAAAAATCACACTTGACTGGCCTGAGCTGTTTTACTGCTTTTCTGTCTTAGTCTATGTAAGCAAACTTAGACTAATGTAAAGTGATACTAAAATGAAAAGCTGAAATATCTCACTTAACCAAAAAATCAAAAGCAAGTTTTTGTGAATTTGGTGATCTTTAGGGCTCAGCTCCAACCTCGCTCCACTGAAAAATTACAACTCGTGACAAGAGGCTGTGTGAGACAATGACATCTGGCCACAAGCCTTGTGTTCTTAAAAACAATTCACACAACTTCTAAAAACCAAATGTATAGGCTGTTTGTGTGTTTTCTTTATCCATATTGCACTCAATGCAATGAGACTATTAAATTTGGTTGGAATTTCCTTAACTGTTTAGTTAATATTGAAGCCTTAACCCACTCCTGCCCTTGCCTCCGATTTAATATAGCTTTTGACTGAAGAGAATCATATCAAATAACATGTATTATAAAGGCAAGAAAAAATCAAGGAGATAGTTMTAAGAATGTGTTCAGAGTATAAAAATACTTAGAAGCAAACCAAGATAGCACTGTTTCATTCTCTGTATTGGCTACTGCTGAAGAAAGTAAACTTATGTGGCAGAATAATTCAGTCAACAGCAAAAAATATTACCAAYAGTTTCATACCTTTTTCTCTTTTTTAATCTTTCTTTAGTTCAGAGGAATGAGTTCTTAGGCATTCCTGGAAGACTCATAGAAAACAGCTGGAATATCACATAAATAATTATTTTCTAAGAGTCATATAACTATTTGGACTACATTAAAAAGTTGATGTTGTATAATCATTTGATCAATTTGCTCTGTTGTAAAGCTAGTAACAGAGGACAACAGCACAATGATGGGGAAAAATATTTACAATAAGATCTGAAATAAAAAAATATTCAGTAAGTGGTTTATCATCCTGACTTTGAATTTAACAAACACTACACATCTTGTATTAAGCTGTAGGATATTCTAGATGACCCTAACAAAGCTCACTAATACAACCAGCCTTCACATGTGCAGGTTAATCTTACCTTTCTGGCATTTCAGAAATAAACATGTTTCTAAATGTTTCTTATTTTGTTACATAGAAAGAACAATTACCGTATGTACCATAACTGTGTTCAAATGCCCATGCAAGATGGCTACAAAAAAAAAAGTGTTTCTGAGGACTTTTGGGACTGAAGTCTGCAAGGTGGTAGCCTATTGATTGACTAAGCTAGACCCTTATTGAAAACAAGTCAAATTTTGATCTATGCAGTCACTGGTTGACCTTTATAAATCAAAGAACAAATTGTACTAGAAGGCTCCAAAGCATATTCAGACTTTAAAATACCACTCAGCAGTTACTGCTGCAGTCCCAAAGCAGCGCTTCAGCAGCTCCATGCAATGAAATCAGATCCAGCAGATGCCTTGACCATAAAAAGAGACAGAATAATGCATCACTGGATATAAATAATGCTGCTGTAGCCGCCTACAGACATGGAACCAACCGGGTAATTTGCATCTTCACACAGAAATGAAACTTTTGGGTGCTTTTGAAGACTATACAATTCCATAAGGAGGAGTCAGGTGAATAGACTTGTTTCCATCTCTCTCTCTCTCTCTCTCTCTCTTTTTTTTTTTTTTTTAAACAAAGGAAACTCTGCACAACATACAATAGACAATATACAATATGGAGAACTAATGGAGGATTTATCAAATGAAATGATTCAACATGCTGAAACTTTCACAAATGAATAAGAAAAGTTAAGCTTCTCTAATTACAGCTGCTGTAAAGGCTTGTTAGATGGCAAAAATCTATTTTGCAAYTTGTCAGAAGAGAGTCTGAGTGAGAACAGCTGTTTTCACTGAGTCTGTTCTCAGTGAGTACAGTGAGCTGTTCTTAATGAGTATGTGCAACATCATCCTTCACCCCATGTACTGAAACACAAAAATGTATGGACCACAGAAATAAAACTGCTTAAATGCTCAAGCATAGGCTTAAGTAAAGCACACACTGCACACACGCATAAGACATGTACTATTTAAAAAACCTTCCAGAAGTTGGAAGTTCTCTGGTTAAGAGCAGTGTATGCAACAAACATCAGTCCTTCCATTCATTCAGGAGAGGTATTAYACAACTCCTTATTTCAGAGAAAATATGTGTAATTAAAGTCCATGCCATGTGAAAACTGTTCTTCTGGCCCTTAATTTTCTTCCATTCGCATACTGAATTAATTCACGTGGTTCTCCATCCTCCCCGACCCCTCATCAAAATCTGAAAACAGCTCCAACTTTTAAATCATCGTTTGATTGCAGTCTTTATGAGATGGACTTTTCCTACCATTTAAATTTCCTCTCATGTTCATTTTCGAGATACAGTCAAGCTAGCAGGGAAAAGGGGACTAAAACTTTTCAGGTCATACAATTCTGAAAGAGTCAGGTACAGGAGTCAGGTCAGACAATTCTGAAAGAACCAACCAGCCTCCCAAACAAGCAAATGGTCTGTCTTCCAATGCAAATACTACTACAAATTCTCCCCTGCAAATCCACTTTAAGCAGTTTTATTATGAAGAAACAAAAGTGAGACTGTGGGTCCTTTAGGAAAGGGCTATCTAAAGATAGAAATCTTTCTCCAAAAAGCTCTTAAATGAAATCAGATACTCCCAAAATACATTYGATCCTTAATTGGCCAACATTTGTCTTCCTGATTTGAGGTGCTGGAAGACAGGAAAGAAACAGTAGTACAAATTTGAAGTATTCCTAATTCAGACCAAGGGGGTATATTAAAAGAGAGATAAATGGAGGACCTAAGTTAAGAGCTAGCTACTCCTGCTGCCATCACTGCATTGGTCATTCCCAAGTAACCTTACCTGGAAACCTTTCACCCTGACAAACCCAAGCAATGAGGAATGCAAGGGAGCAGAAAGAAAAAAAAAACAGGTTTGTTTTGTTTTGAACAGAGACAGAATAAAAATTATGTCTTCTGACTCATTTCATCCCTGAATTACATCACTTGGTAATAAAGACACCTCTACTCAAGAATTATGCATCTGACTTCTTCCATTACAGCTGCTAGAAAAATCCCCCTAGCCTAGAAGCTATGATTTCAAGAAATGCAAATAGAATCTTTATAAGCCCARACCTAAAATACATTACCACAAAGAGCCGCATCCAGAAGCAAATGTTGCAAGCATAAAAAAATGCCAGTATTTCCTTGAATAACTGTAGCATTTCAGTACTGCCAACTGTGTGTTCACTGGGGAATCATCTGGCTACTGGGATTTTACACATCTGTCAGCAAAATTGGAGTTCCAAAGGCAAACTGAACAGCCGAGGAAGACTATGTATGCTTATGACTCCCAATGGCAGCTAAAGGTCACAAACCAATGCACGGATTAAAAAGAAACACACAGCAAGATTTCAACGTCCAGTGAAGATAATTTGTTAAGTACTGCTTCATGCTTCACCTAGTCAGGTATCACTCATTTTTCCAGACCAGTACTCTGGTATTTCATAAGAAAAGCTAAAGTCAACAATAAAATGTAGAATAATTTTCAGAGTAATTAACTGAAAAGGCAAAGTTGTCAGCAAATTAAGGACTGTTCTTATACTCCGCTGTATCAGAGAGTACCACATGACAGAGAGGAGGCTCCTTTTCTAGGAGAGTACTATTAACTACGGGTGCTTCGTGACAACGCAGTTGATGGCCAGGAGAGTMATTTCTAGAGATAAAGAAAAACTGACTTACCAGATTCATCTTTGCTCCTCGTTTCATCTGCACGGTCAAAACCCCAAAGGTCAAGGGGATCAGGAAGAAAAGCCAGGGTGCCCTTATAAGACACTAGACTTGTAAGAGGGAGATGAGTGCTCAGAACCTGACCCGAACTATGAGTTTGGGCACTTTTTTTTTTTTTTTTTTTTTAAATAAACCCTTAAACCCTCTGAGCCTCAGCCTTCCCACTAAGCATCTCTTCTGGTTTTGTTGATAAGGCTGGAAACTCCAAGAGTTTGGGAAAACTTCTCAAATGTGTTGCCTTTCAAGAGATGATTTAGCTGCATCAGGCTCAGTCTCAAGTCTGCTGGCAACTTCTACAGATGCCTCTTTCTTTACATTAAACTTGATTGAAAAAAATGCATCTTTGCACCCAAAATCYAGAGCTAAAACTAGGCTATTCTTACGGAGACCTTATTTTCATACAACTTAAATTACTCAAACCTACTATTTACCTTGTTCAATGACTGAAACAGACAATTTAAAATCCAGAAGATAAGAGAACGCCTGTTGTGAGCCAATGAAATATCAAAAATGTGATGAGGTCATTGATTAAAATGTTCCCTTCAGCAAACAGTAAATAAATGACAGCATGAACTCCCATTTGGCTCAAGAACTGAAGCCAGCACTGCTCACCTCAATAGCTGCCAAAGGATCATTGATTATGAGGGATCAAACTCTTTGCTAGCTCACTAATATCAAAGCAGAGAGATTAATCATGGACTGCAGTCCTGAGAAAACTGTCAGAAGACCCATCAACTGCTCTTGATCTATGAAGGCTAGGTTCACCYTCGGCAGCATATAATGATAAACCTGGGAGAACATCTCGGACTCAGAGGAATATGTTCAGTGCAGTTTTACTAAAGCCACTCTAAGAATCTTGTTCATTCCATAAAACTTTTTAAAGCCTTTTGGGGAATAAAGAGTACTTTTTCATCTTCATTTATCCTAATTTATTTGCTGTGAAAGGTAGTCAATTGACTAAAAGCACAATCGGATCAGGCCTGTAATTATAGATTAAGCATGGGGCTACTCAAATGATTTGAAAATAATATTTGTTATATTGCATGCTATAAAACAAAATAGACAATTATCACACTGACACGTTGAGCTGACTTTTCAGATCTATGTTACAGCAACACAACAAAGGCATAACCAGGGTTTCGAAAGGATCATGTATTTTAGTCAGGGGCATCCCATCCATTCATTGTTTCTCTAYAATGAACTTCTTCAAAATATGCAAGCTGAAGCACTTACAGATGACATTCTGTTCAGGGACCTCAGGCTAAGCTTTTCAAGGAGGAGAGGGGCTAAGGCACTCAGAACTCGCCTCGACTCCAAGCCCCTACAATCAATGAAATTACAGCCAGTAAACACAAGGCATACTTCAGGTCACCTCAGAAAAAGAGTATTTTAACTTCTAATGAATTTTGCACACAGCATTTGAGGCCTATTATTTCTTTCTCCCCCCCCCCCAAAAAAAAGCAATTACATGACATTATCATCTTATGTAAATCAGCACTGTATTTCTAGCAAGTGAACAGTTATTCTTTCATAGTCTGTGCCTTGCTACCTCCCTCTAAGCACCATGCTCCATTTTTCATCTCACAAACTCAAGACTTCTCTCACGACAGCAACTTGCATTCTTAGCATTTACTGAGATTTTCCTACTGGAATGAGAAATAGCTTTCTCAAAAGTATTCATAGTCTTTGGTAAGAAATAAAAAACACAGTACAACTACCGCTGCCAGTGGCAGGAGTTCATGAGTTCTCCGTTAATCCTCACATTCCACCATCTTCAAAAGTGGAGTAAAATTTTGACAGCTCAGGTCCAACGTATTTTTCACCAAAAAAAAAAAAAATCCTGTGTTGGTATTTTTCCCACAGAGAGAAGTCCTACCTTGTTCCCTGTCCAGTTTCTTAAGCCCACATGATTATTTTTTAACTACTAAAAACTCTTCAAAGCCCACAGCACCCTCATCGCCTTTGGAAACCTGTATGAGATTCTCTTCTATACAGAAAAACTCCTGTATAAAAGAACAAGAGGGAATAAGCTGTTGTTATTCAGTTAGTCCCCTCTGCTGAAGCCCTTTGAAGCCCCCAAACCTTCTTAATAAAGAAAAAAGTTACTCTACAGATACCCTACATCTTCAAAAATCATTTGAGAGTCATCAACTTACGGCATGCTAATTTAGACATACTCTCAGGAAGGATGAAGCTTCTCCCTTCACTGGAAGTATTTCACGTTGGGTATCAAAAAACAAGAAGGACAAAGCTGTTTGTGAAAAAGTATTACAACACTTCTTTCATTTTTATTTAAATTTCCCCCTGCTCTACATTTCAGGATTTACTGTCTAGCCTACTAACTCAAGCAAACTGTGTGAAACAATGTAACATGATTTCACTCAGAAAAGAACCTGCCATGGATGACTACACAGTCAACCAAGTCAAAGTGGGCCAAGAGATTCTGCAGCTTCTTTTTACCAAAAATGGACCAAAACCTTGAACACAAAGCCACTCTCAAAGTTCTACCCTCCAACAGAATGGCACCTTTCTGTAAGAAACCCTACACAGCAAATACTGTCATACAGACTCTTAGCCTACAAGCACATCATTTGTGTGTTTCTTCTCTCTCTTTCTCTCCTCACTTTTTTGTAATCAAGTCAACTAGGCACTACAATGAAACTGGACAAAAGGACCCACCAAGATCACACTCTTTTGCCCTGTTTGCTTTCCAAGCTTCCATCCAAATTCTCTATTCATGCATTTTGATGACATGCCTTCAGAAAACTCTAGGGAAATTATCGTAGTTGGTGTTTCTGTACAAAGTAGAGACTACAACTCCTCGACAGCGGATTGACTCTGATTGCATGACTCATCTTAGACAATCCTAACTCTCAGCAAGATTTTCAAAAAGAGACTATTGACTTACTGTCCCTGTGTTTCAAATCAACAACCTGTAAATCATATGACAGAGTATATGGGGAGTTTATTTCTCAAGTCAGACAGGGAGATAAAGAATAAAGATGCCCCTAAAAAAGATTGAAACTCCAATCATTGATTTCTTGAAACAAAATTAATAGAGGTTTTTTTTCTCATCTTCCACAGTTAAATCTCAGATTTCTGTCCTGCCCAGAAGTTTTCTGTTGGCTAAAAAGAAAGCGTAATACCAAGTAATCCTTAAGGTAATTTCTTCTGGGAAATTTGTTAAACCCAAATCAAACTCTTTGTGGCAGTTTCATTTTGTTTTCTCTTGTTTGTCCGTAGTGACAACTCTCAGATTAAAGTGAATCTCAGGCTAACACAAGGATAGGAAGAAACTGAACACACACTGAAGAAATGAAAAAAAAATGTGCATGCAATATGCCAAACATTAAATGTATTTTATTGCTAAGATCTGCTTCATGAAACAGAAGTAAAATTATGCTTAGTAGAAACTCTATTTCAAAATTCTGTAAAGTACTCTATAGTTCCTTCTTCTATAAAAAATTAAAACTGCTCTGAAATATGGTAGTGTAAACCTTGTTCCTGTGTTGGCTGCCTTGAGCTCAGCCCTACAATTTATGGTCAGGCTATATGTTTTCCTTCTGACAGATTGATAACTTTGCCCCTGCAGAGTACCAGATCCTAATATGAATCAAACTGAACAAAAATGCTCTCTGGTAATTAATTCTAATATTGTTATATTCTGTATTGTTGTAAAAGTGCCTGTTCTCAGCACTAGTGTAAACATATTTAGACTGAAAGAAATAAAGGAGGGTGAAGGGAAGATGAGAAATACCAGACCACTAGTCCAATATCTGCTGCATAAACCGATGAGACACAGGAGAGGTTGGGCTGCTCAGAACTGCTCAGTACTGGCCCTGCTGGGTTTCCAGTTTAGCGCACTACGGTGTCTACCTTCCGCTCAAAAGGAAAGCTGATTTAGCCAATGACAGGTTGAAAATCCCATCCTGAAAGGCTGTAACGAAATGCTCAGTGAAATTATCTTTTTGACAACCTACTGTTTTCCCCAAACATTACAAAAATGTTAACATTTAAATATTATGAAGTTTCACAGTACTGATCCATAAGGATCCACTATATATTTCTGTAAAAAGAGATCTCCATATACGCATATCAGGTTATTTTTTTCAGCAAGACCTAAAATTTGGAAGTTTTTCTTGAAAATTTAGGCTCAAGTGAACACTATGTTGAACTGGTGGAGGAGGTGAAGAGGGATTCTGCCTGGAACTCTTAAGAGGTGTGCATCCTCTCACTTCAAGAGATGTGATAAAAGGGCAAATGATCTTTCTGAGCACGAGCCAAAATAATTACTGAACTGATGTTAAGTCTAGAAGCATCCTCAAGTTCTACAAAATAAGCCAAGTTTGAGTAAATTTACTCAGATGTTACCGTGTTACTGCAATTATTCTGACCGAAATACATGGAAAAATATGATGTATTTCTCCAAAGCAGTATTTAAAATGATTTAAGGAACGTAACTAGATTCCTTAAAGCAAGTTACTTTGTGGAAGAATATTACAGTCCATGCATTTTGAAAGGAAGGTCATGATCAATGTTCAATGATCAAATGTTCTAAAAATGCTGAAAAATATGGTTTTCTCTCCCTTCCCTCCAGAAGAGGAGATTTTTAGCTTCCTTGTGGGAGAATTAAGAAAGAGAGAAGTTTTATTTAAGAAAGAAACTTTTTTTGTTTTAAATGGCAATTTAAAATGTCAATTCTAAATGGAAATTTGTTCGGAAATGTAATTTCAAGATAAAATATATTTTAAATGCATCATGCTGGGTTTGGTCAATTCTATAAGTTTTCCATTTCCAACTTAAAAAAATATTACATTTCAAATAGTTAGACTTTTTTAGTTTAAATTTGAGACCACGACAGAATTTTTCAAATTTTCCAAGAATAGATTTTACAAAAACTAAAAAGAAATGATATAAAAATTATACTTCAATCTCAATACATAAATCATTACTGTTAGACTGTTATAACTGTCACTAACACACCAACAGAGCTCTGCACGCAGTTTCTTTTAAATTAATTTTTTGTGGTTTAATTACTGTTAAAGCTGGCTGAATGTATACCAAAGATCCATTGAATAATTTGACAAAGCACTGCAGAATTTGCTGACCAATGCGTTTGCTGAAGGAACATTAGATATGGTCTATTATAGAGATTAATTCAATGGAAAAGTAAGAACAGTTTATAGCACAAGCTGTAATGCAACGAACATCGGGGCTGCCTCTTATTCATGCCTTGCACCGCCACACTGTCATTGCTCTCAGAGACGAGCACTAAGGAACGAGCACGATTCTCAGCCTTGCTGCTAACACGCAGACAAATGGTTTGATTAACTGGGCAACAATTATTCCATAAATGAATGCTGGGACTGTCCCTGCTGGCATCCCCAAGAGCACGAGGGCTCCTCTAGGTATACCTCATGGTCATTGGAAAAATACATTTACATACAACCGCGGAGTGCCGTGCCCAGCTGTCATATTCCAACATCCAGACTAATCAAAACCATTTAAGAATTATTTCCCCTCAGACAACTTGCTGTACCTGTGCCTGCTGAGTGCCTTTGAATTATTTTACAATCTTTCTATTGTTTTTATCTTCAATATTTTCTTCTCAATTAAAAATGAAATGCCATGAATTTATTATTTCCCTGCACCACATGTACTTAATTGTACCTACTCTAGTAAATATAAAAACCTGTCAAAGCAAGAATTGAGTTTTTTTCACCTGCTTGTCCACTGACCTGAGGATGATTTCCAAGGCCACAGGGCACTTGAAGAGGATCTGCAGCCGAAGAATCCCCTCCACTTAGAGGAGCTAAAGGGAGTGATCATCCTGAGCACCAGCTGACAAGAGATGTTGGCTACACACAAACCCCATTATTGCTATTGAAGATACCAAAGAAAAACGTTCAAATGTAAGGGAAAAGGTAGTAGGATGAATGATAAAACTGATGGTAAAAACATTACACATATACCCTGTTTCTTTGGCTGAATATTTTCTATCCAACTCGCTTTGTCAAAGCTAGACATAAAATGGCAACAGTAAGAATAGTATGTTGACACTGTGGTCTTCTGAGGTCCCCATCCTCTGCAGCACTGATTGACAGAAATGCAGATACTTGCAGTGTTGGCCAAAAAAGCCCTCATTTTAACCAACTAGCTAATGAAAGACCAGTTTTATCTCCATTTTAATACCAATGAACCGCAAGTCATAATCTACTTGCCAAACTCAGAAGTAATCTGCCTAGCAAGTCAGACATAGCTATATACCAAATGCTTCCATCATTACGTTTGGGACTACAAAGCATGCAATTAAATGGAAAGTAACTGGAGGCAGGCTTGACGATCTATAATACTTCAGAGGAAATCGCTCAAGTTTTCTTTTTTTTGTGCGATGCCATGAGCCTTTTCAGGAACAGTCACTCATTGAAATCTGGACAAGGCAGAAAATTATTGCTACCATTCCACAAGAGCATTTAATATTGACTGCAAAAGTGTTACCTTAGACCAAACTGTGCTTGTAGTAAGTGTTATACCTTACTCTACATGACGTAAAGTACTTGTCAAACTTTGAATACTTTGGCAGTATCACAAATACCAAATGTAAATCGCTAGCCAAATTCTTTTACAGCACTACACAACTCAGTTGCATTCAGCTGTTGTGATATTAACACAGGAAAAAGAGACCAGAAATTATTTTACCCAAGTATGAAGTATTCAGAGTA
This sequence comes from Rhea americana, assembly GCF_003343005.1. Classification (NCBI taxonomy): domain Eukaryota; kingdom Metazoa; phylum Chordata; class Aves; order Rheiformes; family Rheidae; genus Rhea; species Rhea americana. Next base: position 2,736,923 of record NW_028185117.1, on the reverse strand, counting down.
CTGCCCCATACATGTTTCCCTTGATACCTATATACCTCCAGACGTGCCACTATCCACACAAAAAGGCTGCAACCTCTGGAAAGAGCAAGGTCAAGTTATCTGCATGTGTTTGGACTTTGGTGACTCATTACAGAAAGAACCTCTTCTATCAGGATCCTGATAGATCTCAGTATCAGCAGACAAAAGGCAGCTGTCTTCTGCTTCAAGTAAAAACGGTTACAAGCCTTTTGGTGATTTATTTGATTTCCTGAGGAGAAATGCACAATATAAACAGCAACCACATAGACCCTGCTGATAACAACGATCCATATTAATCACACTACACGCTTGACTCATTTTCCATCTTTTGATAGCGGTATGTCAGGTTTATCCTAACAACTCGCAAGAGATGATTCARACTTTTCTGGCAACAGACAACCTCAGGAACCCACTGCAGCCAGTTCTCACCCTTTTAATCATTAATTTCATGATATATGCTATTTTAGTTAAACCTTCATCTCCTTATGGCAACCGATTACAGTGACAACCCAACATCCATCACTAAAAACAAGTTTCTAGAAATCTAGTTAGCAGAAAATTTCCAAAGTATAACAGAAGTACACTCTACGAGCTCAGAAGACACACACGCACAAATGCTTATACTGTCTTTTAATGAGACTTAAAGAGAAAATCTTTTTGAAATAATTAACTAGCATCTACAGATACAATGGGCAAAGACATTGCCTCATTCAAGTATTTCTCTTTTTTCCCTCCTACCAGAGTACAAATTTCATGAGACACTAATGATACATGAGAAGACAGTGTGACAACGGATTGAATCTGTCTTGCCTACCTTCATTCATGATTCTTGTAGGCCCTGACACTAGAGCTAGTGGGTTAAGCTCTCTCCGGACCTAGAGGAAAGAAAAAATTACTCCAGGTTAAACACAGGAGGCAGAAAAACACCGTTTATACAGGTAGAGGGCTTCAGCTGCCCGTTACAAGCCCGAGTAGCAGTTTCGACTAAATGGGCTTCTCCATTCGGAAGGAAAAGCTGAAGCAAAGGGGAGATGGGGATCTTCCCAGAGACTGATTTTTTCAGAAGAGAAGAGGTCAAACATGTCAAGGGTGCCTAATCACAGGTCTCCCACAATTGGTGTAAGTACTCAGAACAAGGACTTAGTATCACGCTTCTCCTTCCTGATCACAGGTAAGCCTATGATCAGTCTGCGAGGTACTTCCAGCATTGCCTAGGGGAATGTTCTTACACACATGCAAGGTACCAACATTTTTCAGATAAAACAGTAAAATATTGCTTCACATGYCATAAGAAAAGGACTGTTTTGGAACTGCCACATGTGAAACTAATGCAACGTAAACTCTTTCTACTCCTTAATTATGTTTGTTTACTTGCTCCAAATTTAAAATACCACACCAGAGACTCTTGCTTTTTTGGTATTCTTTTCAAATGAATCCCGAGAACAGATTGTTCAAGTGTCTGGACCTCTCCATTTGTTGAAACACACTGATCAAAGCTAGGACCCTTATTTTCATTCACACTTTTAACATTTTCTCGATTTGTTTGCATCATTTCTATTCAGAATAGTCTGTCTGAAGCTGTTCTGTCTCATTGCCTTCTTGTCATCATATTCTTTGTTTCTTTAAAGAGGTTTATCTCCCAGCCCTAGGAGATGTACTTGAAAATCTCAAAAGCAGTATGAACACTGTTTATTTTAAAAGAGAAATGTAACCAATTCAGATCTTTAGCCAAACTCTGCCACTGGGTCCATAGCATTGATCTCAGATTAGGACTTGACCTGAAGTTTAGTCTGGTTTATATATTTATTTGTGCTATTGTGCAGACCTGTGGCTTACTGATATTGTCCCAAGGCATAAATATTGGCATAACTCTGCCTTTTGATTCAGTGCCCAGTGTTTTGCCTTACAAATTCATTTACTTGCTTTATTTTTTTCTAACGTAAGCAGGATGCTAGAACGCCAATTTTTTCTATGTTTTTCTTTTTGATTTTTTAAAAGAGATGATTTTGAATTTAGACTAGCTATCTTTTCTAAAAATTGCATTACTTAACAGGTTCTCCAAGGGGCAGTGTGGGAATATTTTCAACAAGCTCAAACACGTGTTCTTTGTCATTTCCAGGTATTTTTGACTTTTTCAGTTTTTTTTTTCAGTATATCTTACAGTTCCCATTGGCCATAGTGCTGTATTAAAGTCCGTAACGCACCCAGCTACATCAAAGAGCCCTACTTGCAGCACTCTACTAACGGCCTTTAAAACAAACCGCAGCATCATTACTGCTTGGGTTTCGGCTTGTCCTCGACACAGCTACATCGTCCTTGCTATTACAAGCAAAAGGGAGCCCAAGTCCTGAAAGCCCCCCTGCCCAGTTTAGGAGGGAGATGATGTTTCCAGGCTGCAGAATGAATCTGCTGATCTTTGACCGCATGTCTGATTCGATCCCAGAGTAAAAATGACTGTCATTTAAAAAGCACTTAAACTCTTTTCACATTACCCAGTGAAGGATACAATCCACAACGTATCAGACACTTGCCAGAATTGAAATAAGTGCCTTGGACATGAAAGTTGTGACTAGCTGCCACTAAATGCTGTCATTCCAGGTACTTGCACAGAAACAGTATCCTAGGTTTTGCTTCCTTAGAACCAATCCCTTAAAAAGATCATTCTGCAGTGATGACAGAATTCAGGCTTTGATCTCGATTTGCCTGAAGACTGACCTAACTCAGCACACGAGCAAGGCTGTGCTTTGTCCACAGAACTTAACTACCTGTCAGGTAACTGCCCTGAAGTAGGGTGGAGGAGAGAAGCAGCAAAGACTGGGACTTTTTACATTAAAAAGATAATGAGTAAGAATGAATGTGATAAATATAAAGGAATATATGGTTATTCAAAAGACAGCACATCTGAACATCTTTAAAGAAAGACCAAGAGAACTTGGAATGAAAACTAAGTTTGGCAAACGTAAACAACAAGAACTATTCTTCTTGCAGCACATCATTAGGAGATGGAATTTTGCCACAGGAAATCTCTAAAGCCAAAAGCTTTGCAGATCTGGACATCCAGATTTACTACTCTTGTTAACAAAATCTTCAGGAAGGATCTAGCACTTCAGTAATTTCAGGGTTATGGGCCAATCCCTAAGGACTAGAGGCAGGTAAAACCTACTGTGCGTGAAGGGTAGAGTGACCAGTTCTGGGGCCTCACCATTCCCAGAGCTATCTGGGGCAAGCCAACGACAGGCAGAGGAGAGAGAGATGAATCTCAAGTCTCATCCGATCTGGCAATTTCAGCCTCTCTGCACTGCACACAATAAATGCCTGCACTAAACATGACTCTAGAAAATGCTTTCTGGTCCTGACATTAATGGACAGTAACACCCACAAGCATTTTGAAGAAAAATGCTAAACATACAGATAAATACAAACTACATTTTTCCACAGGTTGCAGGGTTGTAGACAAAAGCAGGAAGAAATTTCTCTTACTTAAATTCTGCCAGAGTTGCCTTCCACTAGGTACTACCATTCAGCAGTCATGAAGGTACTAGAAATGAAAAGAAAGTGAGATTGTTTAAAAACAAAGAGAAACTTCTTCGACAAAAACACTACATCGGTAGAAAAGGCAATCCTAATTTGAAGCAAACCAGCACTAACCATGCAGAGCCCCAATTCAGCACCAAATGCAAAAACCACTGGCACAAAAAGATATTTTGATAAAGCTCAGTTGGAAACACTAACAAAGGCATAGTTAAAATAAAACAATAATGTTCAAGTCACCAATCACTTCCCTTAATGTAGCATTATGGTTTTAGGACTAGAGTCTCCTTTCTTGTGACTGGGTATGTAGCACACAGATCACCCATCTTTTCTTTTACTTGCATCTTTCACTAATGATTTAGGGGGGCAAGGGGGTGAAATGAAGATTTACACCAGTCCTTAACTAAGAGAAAGAAAAGTACAAGCTTACGGCTTTTTTTTTTAAAAAAAGAACTTTTGTCAGTAGATTCATTTCAATCAGCAGAACAAGTCTCTCTCTCCATCAGACAGTGTCTGCCTGCAATTGCAGTCATCCACCATAAGCAACAAGATTTTCCCAAAGAGACAGAGGCAGAAGGGGACAGAGGAACAAGGACACTGCAAGTAATTACTACAGCAATGAAATCTGACTTCCTAAAAATCTGTACACCTTCTTCCATAGTCATCACTCGTTTTCCCAGGAGCTCCTCAAGTCTTTATTCCCTCATCCTAAAGTTTCCAGTTCTCCCACCGCCTAAACTTACATACACATGCTCTTAATCTCTGTCCCATATTCTCCAAGCTTTCCCTCCTCAACGAGGCTGGCAATCCAAATTAAGTCTGCAACACTGGTAAGAGCTGTGTTCTTCTCGGTGATCCCCCAGGGTGGGTGTTTAGCACCTATCTGCTACTTTTCACAAAACAGGGAATGTAACAATGGTTGAGACAAATCTGACTGAACTTGGACAGTGAGCTGAAAAGTTGTTTCAGGGGAAGATGATGATGGACATACATTGGGACCATGGAATTAGTAATTTCCTAGAAAACATATGCAAACCTAAACAGTTTATGCAACACAATGTAAGGTCACAGTGCTGGATCATAGCAGGCTTGTAACAACACAATTTAAAACAAGCTCAACTGTTTCCCAAAGGTAAGTATTTCCAAAGGGAAGATACAAGCACAACAGTCAGTACCACATRCCAACCTGGAGAAATGTTTCTTCCGTCACGTTAATTATTATTTAATAGTAGCATGGATAAGAATGGAATAAAAAAGTCATTATTCTTTGAGATATCAGCAAAGGGACCATTGCATCTTTGAAACGGTACATGAAGATACAATCACAAACAAATGCAATTTTTAACTTTTCAGACCCTTTCCAGCCTCATACTACTCCCATATGCATCCCTCCTTCTTGCAGATGGTAAAAACACAAAAAGCTCTACCATACTGCATCACCTGTATGAAGAATCTAGGAAATAGATTAAGCGTGTTTTTCTTGTAATTATTGTATTATATTAATTATCCTCAGTCTCTGACTGAGACTTGGGATTCTTGCACAGAATCCCAGGTCTCAGTCTTTTAGGATTATTCCCAAGAGAACAATCTGGAAAGCTGCATGTGCAGATCAGGTGGCAAAAACAGAGAGATGATAATGTGAACCCTTTATTCTGCACTCATTTATTCTTTCTCTTGCTCTCATTTGGGAAAGACAAAGGTAAGGCTGCCTGCAATTAAAGTTGCCCGATATCTCTGCACTTCAGTTGTTTGCTTTACCTGTTCGGATACAGTTTTCCCAAAATGGAGATGCACCTCAGAAGAGTCTTTAAAGCTTCATCCATTTAAAGCACCAGCCTAGGTTTCTAGGCCAATCTCACTGAAGGAGTGCCCGTCTCCTCCACCGTATTCAGTATGGAAGTCAACATTTATTTATTGAACACTGACCAACTTCTTCTAGGTCTCTCTTCTGCTCTAAACACTTAACATCTTAAGTCAGTGAGCCCTGGCTGCTCCCACTGTACACGAGCCAGGCGTTCTGAGCAGAGAACCAGCTTTGTTCCGGCCTGCTCACACACACTGCAGTGCACCCTGTGTGCTGAAAGACTCAGAGGCCGGTAAGAAAAAACAATGTCCTTTTAACTTTCAGATTATAGTGTCTCGCAATATGTATGCAATAGGGGGCCAAGTGAAGTTGTACAAACTACCTGAATATTAACACTTCCCAAAACTGTACTCTTGTAGCATTTAATATGTGTTATGTGTTCATATACACATACAAAACCAAAGACTGCCCTCTCTCACTTCTACAGTGAAATAGTGTCTGAGGAAGGAGGACAGAACCAGGTCCTTAACCCCAGGGTGAGGCTGACACAGGTATTGTTTTCCACTCACTTTGCAAAGGCCATTTCTCACCCACTACTCTAAAGAAGGTGGTATCTCTAGCCCTTCACACCTCACCTTCAAAGAGTTGAGTATACATTGCTTAATACACAGCTAACTTTCAATAAACAGAGGACTGAGATTGCCTTTTCCCCAGCCTTTAGCATAACTACGTTCCCTTTCCCAATAGGAAGGCAACAAAATAAACAAGGGTTTGAACTGCCTTCATGTTGACTATAGTCTCACTCAAAAAGTACAGTTAACCTTGTTTACACCGTAAGTAGAGACACCACTGACACCTCGAGTGTATGTCAAGGTTTCTGCCTTCTTTGGTTAAAAGAAAAACAATGTTGTTTGAGCCCTGCCCATATAAAATACATTCCCTGAGCATCTGCAGGACTGATGCTTTTCCTTTTGCTAAGAAGTACAGAGGGTCTGAGCAGGGCAACAAATCAAGAGAAGACTGCATCTTTTAGAAGAGCGCATCACGGCTGAAATGATTAAAAAGCCTCCCGTTTTCTTCCACTAGCACATTTTGTTTGGCTCTATTGCTGAGCAAAGAGTAGGCATTAATTATCTTTTCCCACATCCCTAAATGTTTACATATTACATCAAGACAAACCTTAATTTAGTATTATAATAAACTTAATGTAGCGTGTACAATGAGGGCTTTTTTTCCCCCATACCAGTTACTGTATCACTTCTCAGCTGTGATAAAAGGGACCAGAATATAATGGAATACTATAAAACATAGGCTTTGTTTTAGAAGACCATGCTGTTTATAATGGCATTAATAGTTCCTGGGCACTGGTAGTTACATATTACTATTATATGTTGAAGAATCAAAAGCATTCACTTTGAAATTCAAATGAATAACTTCCCAAGTAACTTCGGGATGAGAACAGCAGTTCACCAGAAGCTCGTTTTCCCTGCTCCAAAGGAGCTCCTAACGCACCTGGAAACTAACTGTCCATCTGTAGAGCTACGAAACAAGAAGCAATCCTTTCTCTTTTGTTTCACCTCTTGCCTTTATTGCCATTATACAAACTGTGTGTGATTTTTTTTATCCCGATGACATCAGTACAGATGTAAAATGAATCTATTGAGCTCAAGAAAGTTCAGTAACAATAGCGTAATTCATAAGAGCTTTACACATGAGCAGAATTTGGTATCTGGGATTGTATTTATTGAGCACACACGAAATTAAACAAAACTTTTCTTCAAGTATCATCATGTAAAACATCATRTAAAAACAAATCTAGTAATCTGTTAAGCACTTCATAACAGTACAGTGCAGAAGAACACACTGCATGAAATAAATGTTATTGAGATCTCATACAAAAGCCTGTGACAATTTTACCCAAACAGTGTCCTTTTACAATTCTAGTTTACCCTCATCTTCAGGTTCTTACTTGCCAATTTAAGATACTGTCAATTTTTTCCATGTTGCCTACGGTATTTTACGAGTTCTGTTGGACTGCAACATCTGAAGATGGAAGACTTCTTCCCTCACCATAGGCATTTCTAAGACTCCTCCATTTCACATAAAAATCTATGCTGAGTACACACCAACTCTTTCAGGATTCACTCATGAGTTTCCATTTGCCTTCTGCACTGGTTACCATTCTGGCAAACCATAAACGGGCAGAGATCTCCAAGCCCAGAGCTGAAGAGCTAGCCTGTTGAAGAGCTGTAACAGCCTCACATCCCTAGGAAAACAGGCACAAGGGAGGACAAATCACATACACCGATGCAGGTGTTGCGTTAATCTCACTGTCTACACGAGAAAAAACAAACTTTCACTTTCCCAAGCACCTGATCCTCTCTTCCCCTACCCTCTAATTTCCAGTATATTCAGAAGCCTGAATTAAGAACCTTAAGTCCAAGAACTCTCTCAGCCCAAAATTACTTTAGTTGATGATTTGTCATTAGGTCCTCCATATGCAAGACAACTTTGTGCACACTTCCATGCCAGACTGGAACATACAAATTCACTTGTCTTATCACAGTATCTGAGGTGGAAAGGTCTAAGTAGAAGCCAGCTAGGCTTATTTGCCAGTTGCACYGGCTGCTGCTTTTTGCATTAGGCTAAATTTGTACCATCCGTGGTTCAGAATATTCTGAAAGCAGCTCTGATCTGTCAGACCCTGATAGGGTCCTGCAGTACAGGGTTATGAGGGAAATATCAATGATAAGCTGCTGCAGTTATTACCTAGAAAAATCAATTATCTGCTCGGAGGTAACAACAGTCTCCTAGAAAGATGAGAGAGAAATAGCAGCAAAAGAGGATTAATGGAGCAGTTAGTGTGGTATTGATTAGGCCTCTAGCTTGTGGGGCTGAGTCTAGATCTGTCTAAAAAGAAGCAAAAGTCAACCCTACCTAAATAACAACTGAAKAGATATTTTCAGTGACAGCAGCAGCAGGCCCTGTGTGCAAAAGACACATAGCAAGTGAGGTGGCTGGTATGTTTTATGCAGCTCCCAGTCTCCCACAATACTGGTTTTACRTAGAATAAGTCATGCAACTGTACATAATTTTCATGCCATCTCCTCTTCTACCTCCACCATTAACATGAACCACAATGGAAGTGCAAACTTTGTTCGTGAGGCAAAGTAAGAGTGGAAACTACTAGAAAACTAATTCTGAAAGAAAGGGATATAGCAACATTTCCCCAGTGAGAGAACACCTGAGGATCCAGTATTTTGCCCTGAAGAAGGCTTCAGTTTGTTTGTGCTTTTGCAGAGGGCAAAGAAAATCCACTGTCCAGCACTGATTTCTTCACAGATTCACAAAATCTAGGAACAAGATGATTTCGTGCTTTCTGATAGAGTGGGAAGTCTTAGAGAAAACTAAAGTGCCGTAACAGACTTTCTCTCGTGACAGAAGACAGAAGCCTTTCCATTTTTTGCACTTAGGCCTAATGTGGCTCAATATATCCATTTAACATCTGGATATGACAAAAGCAGTAAGGTGGAAGAACACAAACATAAAGCAAAGCATTATTGTTATACTGGGTTAGTTAAAAGTCATTAAGATAAAATTTGAGGGGCTGAACTGATACATGACATGCTGACAGAGAAAAAACAACAGCCAATAAAACCAGTTTAGAAAGAAAAATACAGGATTTTGTATCCTTCTTCRGTTCAGTATTAGGTATTTTAGGCAGCAAATGCCTTGGGAAGATCACTTGGGTATGATAAGGACTGCTCAGAGGCCATCTCTGCTCACTGTTCAGTAGCAATTAAGAAAACAAATGAAATGAGTCTCCATGAATCCTCCTTGGGTACACCTAACACCAGTGATCCTCAGAGGAAACAGGCCCTCCGTGAGGGAGAATCCAAAGCATAGAATCTCTTAGACTGCCCTGGTTAAGACCAACTGCTTTCATCAGTTGGTGTAAGGGGTCTGACATCTCCTTTCCCTACTAGGAACAACTTGCAACAATCTAATAATCACAGCGCAATGCCTGGCACTCACTCTTTGTGTCTAACCACCCAAGAACACCAAATCATCCATCAGAACACGTCTTCCTCTCATCTGACCAAGAATATTGCRCATTTTGTCACAAAGCAGCGCTAAATCAGATCCTTTTCACTTATTTTATTTTGTGTCATTGCTACTATTTTACTGCCTGTTGCTTTGCGTCCAGAGCATTCAAACTGCAGCTCTGTGCGGCCACCACCCCTACTTCTGCACCCAGGGGCACCAAATTCTGTAGGTTCCAACTCATTTTGACATCAACCAAATTCCTCTATATATTTCGGCCTTATACAAATAGATCTGTTCTGATGTTAATGAGACATATATAGGCAATTGTTAACCAATACATGACACAGTACCACCCAGAACAGAATCTGACTCCTGGCTGTCCAGAGTGCTGCAGCYACTTCACCTCAGGGAGACAGACACCCTTGAGGGGACAGGACATGTAAGCAGCACTGAGCCGGTCTAAAGAAATGGAAGGGAAGAAAGGGAACTACAGGAACTTACATTACCAAAGACAATGCTCARAACTGTGGCCCTTGGGTATACCTTGCAGCTCCTGAGCCTAACGGACAACCCTGGCTGCATTCAGGCCCATATCAGGGCAAGACTTTGAAAAACATCATCCCTTTCACAAGCTGCTTTTCCTGTGCAGCAACTCCAGTTGCTCAGGCCTGATGGTAAGCAATGCACAGTCCAGTCACCTCATGAATGATCAGGGGACCAAGACTCTACATAAGCTGACGGAATTCACATGCCTGTAAATCCACTGTACTTTTGCAGGGAATGTGCCCAGAACTACTGAAGATCATAATCCTTTACCACTCCTTCTTGTCAGAAGGAACAGTTTGCGGGAACTTCTCATTCATACAAGAGAAAAAAGAAAAAGAAAAAGAAAAAAAGATAATGCAGTACAGTCCCTTAATTCTTTTCCTCTCCCTATTCCTCCCTCCCATGCAAATGTCACCCTTTTGTAACTTGCTTTATTGTATTGTCTCCATATTCAAGGCTATATCCTCAATAGTTTCTAATCTTTGAAATGATGCATTGTTGAAGGCAACTATTTATGTTACAAAAAAAGAAAAWGTAACCTCCAGGTAACCTCCTATCCAAAAATAACAGCTCCTAAAAATCACCAGTCATTTGACAATAACTTTATTTTTCAAATGTAGCACTAGTATCAGTGACTGAAGAGACAGTTCTACAGTCACTTACCCTGATTAAAGYGCAGGCTGCTATCAAAAGGACAGTCCAGCTCTCCCTCTGACCTCAACTACTTCCATTCATTTGTCCACAACACAAGCTGCAACAAATGAGTTTCCAGTCAGATCAGTCCTTGGGAGCACAACAGAGACACACAAGCCTGATAAAGAAGGTAACAAAGGAAACAAGAGTCTAGGCTGCAACGGACTACCTCTTCCAGCAAGAGCCTGAGCTTACACCACATTAAAGCAAACATGGAACTGCAGTTATCAGCTTTTTATACAACCTCTCCGTCCCACTGAGCTAACACTCTCACCACAGCTTAGGGTTTCCCTGATAACTCCTAAGTWCATTGACTTAGGCATCACTGAAGCAAAACAGAGAGAAACAGACAAGCAACATACAGTTAATATTCAAGTACATTCTTACAAAAGCATGAAGACAATTTCCTACGTATTCCAACTACTCTTCACACATTATTGCTAGTATCTCTGGGCATCCTGTTAAGTGCCCACATTAGATGTGCTAGTTTGATTAGTCATTGTGGGCAACTGTTTGGTATAAGCTCTCCGGTTTTTTGAAACCATACCTGCGTAAATAGCATGCAAAAGAGCTTCATTCTGCACATGTCTGCCCAGCAGCGATCCACAGTGTGGCTGGCTCTGTGCAGTAACAGCATAATTAAGAGAAAAGGCCTCAGTAAAACATCGTTCAGTTCTAAGAGTGTTGTACAACTCATAACCATTGCTTCTTCAGCACATGTAACTAATTTTTATGTTGTTTGTCGTACGAGAAACATTTCTAATTCTGCAGGGTGAATGAAATGAGAACCATGAGTGATTTCTAACATTTAATTTCATATGCACACAATGAAATGGTGATTCTGAAATGTAATTTCTGAAGGTTTGTTAAACCCTTCCACTTGCTAGTGCACACATGAAGAGCAAACAGCTAGTACCAAAGTAACATGCCATAATACTGGAGCACAGGACCGAGYAGCATAACAGTACAGCTAGCATGAGCAAACCAGCATATCGGGCAGATGGTAAAAAAAATTTCAAAGCAGCAGCGGCTGACCAGCAACTGAAAAGTTCATACTTCAGCCGATATACAGCAATTACTTCAGAAAGACATAGGGCAGTTCATCCTATGTTCACAGCATGGAACAGTAGATCATTTCACTCAACCATGCAGGAGACTGATGCCTTCTCAGCCCAAGTCCTAAATCTGTGGTCAACTCCAAGTCTGGTTAGTATCAGCCCCCATCTCACACATCACATCTCAATGACATTTGACACTTCTGTACTGTTTCTGGAAAAAATGTTTCCAGGAAACATTGGATATATAAAAAGATAAGTCTGACAGGAGCTAGCTATAAGACCACTGGCCACCAGTATGAAAACGTTACTTAAATCACTGTTACCTTCCTAAAGATGCATTGCTTTTAGTAGCTCTTACCAGATCAAGTTTCTTGAGTTTGTTTCACCTTGCTCCATCAGTTTATCAACAATATTTCAGTATTCGTCTCTCAAAAACTGTTAATTTTGTTAAAGCATATTGATACATTGGCAGCATTCTTGAGTTAGCTGCATGTGGGAGAATTTAGAAAAAATTATCTGAAAAGTCAGAATACAATCCCTCTAAAGTGCAAATCCTTAAAATAAATTTCCTACCCTCAATTCCACATTTACACAACTCACAATTAAAAACTTCAGCAGAACAAGAACATGAAATAAGGAAACAGCAGTGCTGAGAGCCCCAGGTCAGGGATGTACTTAGAGATCTATTCAATTGCAGCACTTAAACAGTTATGTTGCAATGGTTAAGATGCCAACATGCCTGAACCAGGCAAAAAAGTATGCGTTTTGCTGGATCCAGGTCAAAACAATAAGAAACAAGAACATATACAATTGCCTGAAATTGCCGAGCTACAGCAAACGATAGCATTCAAGAAAGTAGTTCATGCTAGCGTCTTCCAGCACACCGGAATTAATTTGGAGCTAGTAACAGACTAATTTCTTTAGTCCTCATCCACTGTCTATTCGTAGCAATAACACTAAAAACACCAAAATTTATTATTTATCAGGGTCTAGAAGCAGCAACTCAGAAGTGACTCCTTTGTACGTTCCATGGAAGAATACAGCAGTGGAGGCCTGGGAACAAGGCCCAACCACGTCTTTCATGCTGTGTGTTGTTTTATTTAAGCGAAGCGCTGTCCCAGCCATTCATAAATAACTGATGCCTTGTATCCTCCAGTCCATCTGTTCCTGCAGGGCTGAGGGAGGGAAGGTGTTCACTGATTCATAGGCCTTTCTGCTTTTCCAGAACACACCCTGTATATTTATYGGCTGCCCTCATAATATATACCAAYTGTTCCTGAGGAAGAAAAAGGCGATATGCAAAAGGGAGTGCAGGTCTTTGCCTGGGTCTCAGTAAATCTTTCAGCACCCAACCTAGAGCAATTCATATCCTAACTACAGTCAACAAGAGGCCCAATTACTACAATAGGATTTGGGATTCATCTTTTGAACATCCAGATAAATCCCCAGGGTACCACAGAACCAGGGACATGTCAGTGCAGATCACAAGGGTGTGGAGGGTTTGGTAAGAACACTTTATTCCAAAAATCTCCATTAACTTTCCTCAAGGATTCAACAGTCTCTTGAACTGTCAGTAGAAATTCCCACTGTTTAAAAGACTGGAAATCAGGCAAGACTTCTCAGCAACGCAGACAGAATTAAGCTTTGCTGCCCCTAACCTGACATACCAGATGTGTTCTTGGTTTGTGATCCTCTTAGGAATGCAGGGCAGGAGAAAGAGCTACTGCTGCTTAGCAGAGGGGATGTAACACCTCACCCAGCRCCACACCGCACTGAACTCTGCTCTCCGCAGCAACCACCCAGGGCTCTGACATAGGCAGACCACAGCCCTCTCACCACCCGTAACAGCCTGCTAACAGCAAATGCCTAGTGGGTACAGAAAAGCTGAAGCACAAGACAGGAGAGCTCAGAGATTTGCACAAARCTTTCAGACCTTCGGGAGTTCACCTCGTCGAAACCACCATGACCGTCTAAAAGAGAATTGCACCTGGTCCCAGCTTCATCCTTCACTCTTGTGAGTYATACAGGTTTCAATTTTAGCTGGTGCCAAGCATACATCAGCTGCCTCAAGATACTGCACACACAAACTTCCTTAATGCCTCCAAAGTGATGAGAATTACCAATGAACAGCATTTAGGGAACTTGCAGGCCTCAGAGGAGCACAAAGACATGGTTATAAAGACAAGTGATGCACGCTAATTGAGCTGAGCGTCTAACCAGCRGTTTTTTTACTCCTCCCACCTCGCTATTTTCAAGTAGTAGAAGAGTGGAATGGTTAAGAACACATTTTCTTAATTCACATTAGCAGGTCCCAGTCTGGCTGCCCCAAACCCAAACTAAAGACACCAACAGAAAACAAAGGTTTATTTAACATTTGGAGTGGCAACCTGATAACTATCATTCCTGTATTGCCACTGCAAGACAAAGAGCTGTGTTAAATGCAGCAAGTAAAGAACACGTAGATTTTGCCTGCCATCAGGACATCTTTTCAAATCACTGGCCAAATTCTACAGTATCCGTTGTGCAGACTCACCTACTCAGGCTTCATGGCTGATCTACGTTACTGGTCTGTTTAGAGCAGTGAAATATTTTTAGTGAGTTATGGTTATAAAAATTTAGTGGAAACATGTCATAGTTCATTACTTAAGTATCATGAAATGGAAGCAGGAATATTTTAATTATTTGCAGTGAAATTGGAGACACAAAATAGCAAAGCCCATTAACGATTAACTTGCTTGACTTTTTCCCCTTATGTTTTAGAATTTAACAGCTTTTCAAGGCATCTTGAATTTGTCATACCCCAGACATATCAACAAATAAGTAAACTACATTCCTTAAACTTAACTGGGGTTGTCTAAAGGTACAAAAGTAGTTAGAGTTATGTGATGCAAGCTCTGTAGTCACAGCTGAAGCCCTCATTAACACTCCTGACCTAAGAATATGTTGCTGCASTTAAAAAGTTTTATTGCCAAATGCATGTAAGTTAGTTTCCAGACTTGTTCAACATCTAAAATTTAAAAGAAAACATGGAAAGAAAACTCTCCTACATCATCATCAACAGTACGTATCCTGCTACTCTTTCCAAGTACATCTTCAAACTCAAAGCTGACTGTGAAGCCAGTTCRCTTTTTCTGATGCAACATCACTTTTGCTGGCCCATATTGTGGCACGCTAGAGGGGAAACACAGCAACCAGATTATAGTTATACATCCTAAAACAACTAAACAACTTTSTCAAAGCAAGCTGTTGCCTTCTCAAAATAATTTACACACCCAGTATGCTCTACAGAAGCAGATCAAGCTCAAGCTTCGCTTTTCCACTTCCACTACAACTCTTTGGCATCTCAAAGCTCTTCAGTATTTCCAAATATACCCRTTTTAAAGATGTCAACTTCAATACCTATTCCTCCCATGCCCACAACAGAGAGAGAGAGACACACAAAACGCTCACTGGGAGGTAAGGCAGTGACATATCACTACCAAAGAAGTTTACCACCAAGCAAAGTCAAGTCTGTACACAAGCTACACCTGGTAGCTACTTCCAGGCACATCATTTTTCTCACCATAAAGGACAGCCCACCTCTCTAAAGATGAGTTCTCCCTGAGGGTAGTTACAGCAGAGCAGTCAACCTGTTCTAAAAGCCATTCATATTTTGCCCTTAGTATTGTTTTTATAAAACCATCCTCTTTAGTTCAAGTTTCTAATCAGGGGTGAGTGGCGGAGAWTCTAAACAGGAGTTTCCCACAACTCTGGTAAGTGGGTAAACTATCAAGTTACTGTTTTCCACAAGTCTCCAGCCCCCAATCTGGAATCAAGAATCAGGGGCAGGATTAGTAGAGCTGGCACATTTATCAGTTACACTTTGAAGTCAAATGAGAGCCTTTCCTATCTAAACTGCAAGTTGTCCAGAAGTTTCCTAACTCCAATCCAGAAGCCATACAAACAGTTAGTGCAGGCATAGGGTTCCACACAGTAAATATGTTAGGTATCTTTCTTAAAGCAGGTTACACTGCTTCTGGATTTAAAAAACATGCAAAATATGGGCAGAAAAGCATGTAAAAAAATGCAGTTGCACCAACAATCACCTGTTCATTTTCTCTAAGCTAAGTCTGAGTAACAACACATTGCCATAATCGACAACCTTGAGCTTAAACTACAGTATAAACCAGCAAACCAAGAATAAATAAAATCATAAAATCTTCCTCCTAGCAAGCCATGTTTAGGATTATTTATGCCAAACATATTATCATCTCAATATATACTATCTGCCATCATGCCTTACTTCTGCTAAAAAATGATGCTCCTGCTTCCTGAAACCTGCATGATGCTCTCAAAAACTACAAGGACCAYGGATGAAAACTAGCAAAGACAGGAAACCTTCAACAAGGAACCAGACACAGGCTCCTCATCGAGATAACAGATGGGGTTGGAAAAAGGCAAGTGACAGAGGCCTGCAGTATCTGGAGCATAAAGAAAAAGTAGGAGAAACGTTTTCTTTCTCCTCCGCAAGAAAAATTAGGAGCCATCAAACTAGCAGGTGGCAGCTTCAAAACAAACTTAATGAGAAACTTCTCCACACAATGCATAAGCAAAAGCATCAAGGTTTCACCTCTCTAGACAGGCTTAATTTAAAAAGTTTCTAATTCTCCACTCCTGTTACAGTAGTGAACTTCTACCAGTCCTTAGTGCACTCATAGCCAAACTACAGTCTTATTGGTCTACAGATAACAACCATCAAACACAGAGCAATCTGTATGTTGGATGCTTTCTTTCTGTTCCCCTTGCTAAGTAGCTAATCTCAAAAGACCAAACTCACCAATAAAGAATTAATTCTAAACTTGAATCTCAGATTTCATAAATTTCCTTAAAATTAAGCACAAGCAGT
>NW_028185117.1:2579011-2720321 GCF_003343005.1 Rhea americana | reverse complement strand
GCATTTTCCTGTTCTCTTCTTTAGAGAGCTTCTTGGGATCACAGAATTGCATCTCCCACCACAGAAAAAATGATCTGAAATAAGGTTATACATTTAATATCTGCAGCCAAGCCRTGATGAAAGCCCAGACAACCACTAGAAAGCAACTTAAAATGAACTGATTCAATGTTAAAGGAATCTGATGGTGAGGGTTCTTTTTGTTTATATATTTGGTTTTCATTTTCTCATTTCAAGCAAGGCTCAACTCAGGTGAGATCTAAAAGTCAGATGAGAGAGAAAWTTTTTTAAAAATTCTATTCCTTCTGAATTCCTTTATTCTTTTTTCAGAATTAGAGGAAGTCTCCTTAAAGGGAACGTAACAGCAGCAACAATCTAAGAGGCAGAAATAAAAATCAGGTGCACGATTTCTCTCCCATTCAAAAAGCAACAGAAAGGTGAAAAATAATTTAAAAAAAGCCTCTACCAAGAGATGAAAATACTGCAACTCAGGGATGTATTCATAAATCAGTAGGTTACAGTAGCACATTCTAGCTCTAGGGTAGAATAGCCCGTTTGCATTAAAAAGATGTAGATTTAAAATGCAATAAAAAACAACAAAAAAATCAATAATGATACATTTTAATTCAAACAGTCATCACCGCAGTGCCATAGCAATCAGTCATATTTACCCAGGACCTGTATATAATAATCCCCCTGATCCCTATATAATTGCCAGCTTCGCCTCTTGAATTATCAACAGCTCTCATGGCTTATTGCTTCATACTTTCTTAATAAGCGCCTGCAATCAATAATCTTGCCACTGAGTAAGCAGCCACCAGCCAGCCAAGCACAGGGTGTAAATGTTTCAGAAGTGATCATTACAGGGATATGAATGACAAGGTGACTGTGCTAATGCGATAGGCATGTAGTAAAGATGTAATTTGGAAAATCTGCCTACTAGAACGTCCAGATGCTTTGCCATGGTGAAACGGTGTTTGTGCAGAGGGGAACGTTTACCCTTGAAAATATAATCTCAACTCCACAAAAGGGGCAATTTTGTTGAGATGGGAATCACCATCACCAGTCTTTTATATCTCACCATCAGCACAACACATCCGGCAGGCTTGCAACCGATTTATTTTATTTGAAAATGCAGCTGCTCAATGCCTCACGCAAACTCTGTGTTAACTCTTGATAACTGCCTGTAACAACAGATAACAGATTTACATGCAAATCTGACTATTGGCATCAATTTGATGACAATAGTTTAAACCCTGATACATACTACAAGGCCTCCCAGTCTTCTTTACTGCTACTCACTCATTAAATAAATTCCAACACAGGAAAACATACACCTACGCCCAAGTGTGTGCGCACGGAGGGGGTAAAGCTTGTTCGATTTCCTAAAAATTAAGAGACAAATCCTCCAAAATGTTCAATACTCAAAATATTGGACAGATCTCCAAACAAGTTCAGCTCCTATCTGACCAACAAAATGAAAGCAGCAGGTTTGTGGAACGCTTTACTGAAGTAAGAAGTTATTTTCTTTTATTCTCCAAAAGGGCTGCTGTAAATAGAGCTCTTTGGAAAATCCATCTGTCTATTTAGTTGAACAAATGAGGTCCACAAGGAAATATTCAGCACTCTTGGAAGTGTACCCACTTATTTAAATGTCTAAATGGATGCTAGGCCTTTTTTGTTTGTTTTATAATCCAACCTGAAGATTCCTTACGAAAGTGTGTGACTTGTTATGACTCACGGTAGCAAAATGTTTTCCATTTGGATGAAACATTAAAAGCGATATAATGATTTCATTAAACTTGGTCCTTGTCATCACACATTTAAATCTGTTGTTCTTTGGAGATTAAAGCACATAGCAAAATGAAAAACCTGTTATTTATCCTGATGTGGGCATTTAAAAAAATTTTTAAATATATGTAATATATATAAATATACACACACACACAGATGAGATTTATATGTACATACACACTGAATGAATATAACCWATATATATTACAAATATGTATATTTGCAGTCCTACTTTAGAACTCGCAATAAAGTCTTGTGGTAAACCCAGAGTTCGATAAATGGGAATGCATGACAAACTGTTTTGGAAAGAACTCTTAAAATAGGAGTCCTACTTTTGTTATTTTAACTATCAGTTAACATTTGTCTTTGTTGCTGGATGTTTTATTTAAGCATTTTATTGTGATCAATTTGTGTTATGTGTTATTGATTTTTCATCCTGGCTTCTAAGATATTTGAAATAGAATAATAAGGCAYGCTCATTTCACAATGAAAAATAAACTATATGCAAGAAGAAAACGTAAGACAARAGTAACATCCATAGTGGTGTGCTCTTCAATAAACCCATCAATACTAAGATTCCAAATGATAAATTATTTCTTGTCCATCCCATTTGTAGATAAATGAGGTTTCAATGCCTATTTATTCTCTGTTTTTCCGAGGCTTCATTCCAGGAAGGCCAACTATTGTTTATTCGGTTTTGGCTTGTTTTTCTTCAAGCAGCAAGTGACTGACAAGAGCTGGTTATAAGGAAYATGCTGAAATTGAAGCATCGAAAGTCCTGCAAAGTACCCAGCTTTCTAATTAGCTACCTAAATTCACTGCTGGCATTTCTACAAGCACATCACYACAATACTCAATAAAAAGAGCTTTAGGCAAGATTTCTGGTGAGCCATAAGAAGAGATGATGATGAAGATAGGAAGCGCTGATGATTAAACAGCATACTCTTCAGGGACTGCTTCTGCCACTTTTAATTATCCTGTGTGCCTGTCTTAGGGCTYTATTCTCCTACTTGTCAAAGCAGCACCGTACAAGCACTACCTCAGTAGTCCCAGTAAAGTCTCCAGCACATTACTTACTGCATCTGACACGTGTCTGTTTTTAGGGAGAGACTCTCATGTGCTAGAGGTGATTTGATCCATTATTTCTCATTCTTTTGAAAAATAATTTGATCAATGACAAGAGGTTAGTTGSAAATAAATCTCAAAGCAGTTAACCACGAAAGCTCTCCTTTACAGACACAGTATCACCTCTTGAACTCAAAACTAGATCCTTCAGACTTCTAAAAACTGAATAATTCAGCCGTAAGATCCACTATGACAGTGGCATGCCCCACATTAGAGACAGTGTCCAGTGCAGCTGTGGCACTGTCTGGGTATCTTTACACAATCAGACCCCAGTTGGCTTTTTTGAGGTAAGTATGCAAGCAAATAGCACAAGCACTCAATAGGCTGCAGCAGGCAATTTACATAAATTTGAATAGAAAAAATGAAAATAAATAATTAAACCCCTATCCAGTTAGCAAYCCATAGCCACCAATTCATTCACTAATATGAAAGAAATTCATTGCTATCCTTGGAATAACCTCAGTTATTTTCCAAAGAAACTGACAACTTCATAGTTGATATATTAAAAAAASAGTGATTACTCATTGTAAACAAATTTCAATGTACCTACCCCCCCCAAAGCTCTTTAATTTCAAGAAGGATATTTTATCTTTCTGTGTGTCTGCTGGACAACCTTCAGCTCTGCATTAGCTAATTAATTCAAAGGAGAGAGAAAAAAATTATCAGTATAACTAATTTTATTTATCGGTGGTTATAAATAATATAGGGAAAAAAMTCTTTCAAAGAGCTCCTAGGGATGCACACTTTCACTTTAAACCTATACTAAACCTTAAGGATGCAGAAAGCACCAAAAATTCACGACACRAATTCTGAAACAAGAGCACTTATAAACGGGTAGACACGCAGGTACGATCACATACTAAAACTCAGTTTCTAAACAGAAGCAAAGGAAGTATACGYATGTGAGGTGGAAGAAAGAAAGGCTGTGCAAAGCCACATGAAGACAACTCAGATCAAAGCAGAAAAGTATTAACTTAAAATAAGAAGGTGAGACACTGATTTGCAAAGAGATAGGAAAAGGCCTGATAAAGATTTAAAAGAGGAGAAGGAAGTGGCACAGGTAAATATAAGCACTGAAAGAGTAACACTTACTGGCTTACAGAAAGACATTTTCTGTAGCCTTTGGTGACCACTCACCTTACTTTAGAAGCTTTGTTGATAAGCTTGAAAAGATGACTTTGACAGGTCTCTTCTGAAAGCATGCCACAGGGCTTTGCAAAAAAGGAAGCAAAACCAAGACTTAAAGGTCAAACAGCAAAAAGAACAGGGTAAAAGAGAGCAGCCTAGAGCTGCTCGTACAGTGATACTACCTTTCTGTATTGTTGTAATAGCCTAAATAGCAGACAACGTGATTCCTGGCACTATTATGAAAACCACAATACAGGAATTCAATGAAAAGCAAGACTGATGCTAAACAGAATTTTCAAACTTAAGAAAGCTTCAAATAGCTACCTTTAACCTTCCAAATATGCACCTGTGTAAGTTACTGAACTATATGTCATCCTATCTTGTAAAGTACAGTATAKCTCAACAAATGGAGGTGAGTTGAGTTTTATAGGGATAAATCACTAGCAGGCAGAAAGGCCCAATACACATTTTTCCATTTTTCCTCTTTATAAAGTTCTAGGTATGATTTTTTCTTTTTTTTTTAATGACAAGACAGAGCTTTTCAAATTATAGCAACATTTTCACAGTGAAAATGCTCACAATGTTTCATCGTCTCTGAACACAAAAATCCCTCCATTCAGGTCACATGGAATTACACACACAGCTCTTCATGGCTTTCTAAGCTTCTGGTTCTTCTGGGTTGCCTTTCTACATTGCATAATGGAAGAGGAGACAGAAGGRAAAAACAGAGAAGGAAGAATAACAGAAGAAATAACCCTTCAAAAAGAAATAACTTTTCAAAATTTCAACTCAATATAAAGCTGTATTTCCATTTTCAATCCTTTTTATTACACAATACAAAARTGAAAAATTTCTTGTACAATCAAAAAAACTTCCAGTCTTCATCCAGCTCCAAAAGTTCCAGAATAGAAGGTGACTTGGAGTTCGCAAATAAGAAAGAAATTCTCTTTCCTGGCATCCTTTCACAAATACTTTCCACTCAACCAAGGAACAGGGTGTTATCATCCAGCACAAACGGACTAACCCATCTAATTTGCATAAAGGCTTAAACTTCAAAGCTCTTATTGACATGGACACCCAATTCCCATTAAATTAATAGGATTTAAGCATCCATTTCCCTCAAGCAGGCTTGAAAGCACATCTGAAAACTCYGAATCGTCTGTATTGTTTGTGTATTTCATTTTAAGTAGATAATCAGATTTCACCTTCAGYGTTCCAGGGAATCCTCTATATTGTTTCATACCTCAAAGAAATTTGYGTGAAACAGAAGTGTAATGTTTTCTGGGTAACTGATACTTGCTTAAAATATTTAAATGCTTAAATACATTACAAGTTAACTCTGCTTAATTTAAGTACTTAAACACGTTACAAGTTAACTAGAACAACTCACAGTTAAAGCTTATACCTACAATTCTTAATGTGTGGGCTTCTACCACAGGGTAAGTAAAAGGTCCTCTATGCAAATCATGCTTGAAAACACACACATGTGAAAAGTAACACCGCAAAAACAATTCAAAAATTTCCCTCAGAACCACAAGCAACAATTACTGCATATCAATTACAATGTTCACAGACGCATCTGCAGGAATCTGCCTGCAAAAGGTTCTAAGAATATAAAAGATCAAAATAACTACAGTCAAATTGCAGTACTGTTGACAGTCTCTCTTGTCTTTCAATGCATATTTTTAAATAACATTTGAAAACGTGTTTAGTTAGTGTCAGCTGGAAAATGCTACACTTTACAAGCTCATTTCAGTACCCGTATYGTGACTGTAATGGAGACTGGGTTACAAGATCAGCAGCACAGGCTTCCAAACGCACTCCAGCTCCTTCTTTGGTGAGGCACTGCTCCCCTCAAGTGGGACCACCTGGYTTCTGTAGGGGTTTCGAGGGAGCTGTTGCTCATACTAAATAAAGGCATTGTGATCGCAGCCTTCCAAACCAAAAAACAAACAAAAAAMCCCTACAAAACAAAAACAAATCCCCAAATCCTAAATGTAAGCTATTCCAGTTCAGAGTCAGCTCACGCTAACGCAAGGCTRAAGAGTAACATTTAATGTATCTATCTAACTTAAAACATACTTTCTTCACATTATTTTATTCATCTCATGCTTTTTTCCCAAACTCATGCAACACCTGCTTATACCACTGCAGTTAGCCCAGACTGACCAAGACAGTGAATCCATCAGAGCACAATTAGCTCCTTTATTTCCATCCTATTTTTTCAATCCTGCTGAAAAAGTAGGATTGTGATCTACTCCATTCCACAGCACTGCAGTGCCATCTCAGATGTCTTCGCCATGATAAATGATTGCCTTTTGTCACATGTGGGTCACTTCCGTTATTCCTCAAATCCTCAGCTCCTCAAGTCCTGTAATTACATGCAGATTAAGCTCAAAACTAGGAGTCCTTAATGGCTCGAAAACTAGAAGACTGAGAGTAATCTTTTCCAAGCCAGTCTCATTGCCTGAAATTTAACAATGCTGACCTGCAGATCTATCAGGCTAGAGGCTGGTCAGCAACTGTACACACTTCCTTGAATTCTGGCCTCCAATACCAGACCAGTCTGATGTGCAGCGGAGAACAAGGAACACAAGATAGTTTAACTAATTGTTAGGTACTGGCAACTGATATAAATGTAGCAAAAAGGAGAAAACTAGTCCAGAACATAGAGAAAAAGCATCTCTGGTTTTCTGATCTCCCCTTTACCCTTCACATATTTTGGTTTGGGGCAAGAAGGAAAGAAGAAAAGTGCACAACAGGATGTTAGAAGCCTAGAACTCGTGAGAGAAGAGCCAAAACTGTACTGCAGAAATCACAAGCCTCAATTCCTCGGTCTAAAGCTCATAGTCATCAGATGAAGATGCTTCCCACTCTATCAAGTGGAAGAAGCTCTGAAGATAAACACAGGAGAGTCCATTAAATACTCAGATTCCGCCATAATTAACATCATATAAACAGATCAGCAGACATCATACTCCTGTGTAACGAAAAGCAATTATGTAATGTTTTTTTAATTAGCTGTTGATGCAATTCCAACAAACAAAAAGTCTAAACTCTTGACCATAGACTGCAATTTTCCTGATCTCACGTGGCTTGCTTAATTAAATTAGTAACATCATTTGCATGTGTTGGATAGTGTGACTTCCWAACTCCTGCCAAAAGGAAAAGTAGTAGCAGGTTCAATGTCTCACAGTAGAGACAACAAAGACTTATTTTGATTTTACCTTAATACAGTGTGAATAGTTCCCCCCTGCAGGACTCTGCCAATACAGCTAAAGCTTAGAGGTCAGAAAACACTAGTAGTTTCCAACTCTATCACAAAGGCACTTTACCCTGTCTGGGAAAAGCTGGCTGCCCTCTTCTTTTACTTGCATTTTGCAATAACATTGCCTGAAAAGTGTATTCTAGTGTCAACCAACTGAAATATATTCATAGAAAATATATTACTATTTGTGAATTTCCTTAAAAATCACTGCAACTGGGGGAACCTCCTTGCCCTGGAGCTTTTTAAATTATCTGGTGCGTAACAGCAACAAAAACAAAATGTGTTTCCGTATCATTATGGTATTTCAAAGAGCTGCACATATTTCCCTTCTGACACTGAACACATACTGTTGTCTCCAAGAAATCAAGACTTCAGAGAACTTGTACTGGGTGTTCCAGCTAGGCCAACGCAGTCAAGGATACCCYCAAACTCAAAGATTCAATTACACTAAAGACAGTACTGCTGCTTCCAGGCACTAACAGGAAAGTCACATGTGTTAGCACAGCCCAGGGGAGCCTAGCTACGGAGAGCCTCTCTGCTGCTGCAGAATTGTATGGATTCTGATGGCAGGAAAGTGATAGTGCCATCCCTACAAACCAGTACAAAGTCAGAGATTTCTGCAAATCCTGATTTTGTGCTAAGTATGATGTACTGTTAATTGTACACTCGATCTGAAACACTTTAGAATAGAAAACACTATGAAGTGTAGGACCGTAATTAGATTTCAAAGCCTCTAGTAAGCACATTTCTGTCTTTGCTTTAGATTCTCTTATCCTTTGTGAAATTGATTCTCTTGCCTAGTATTTTTTACAGCTCCTCTGGCAAATGCATCTAAACACACCGCAACCTACAGTGCACTTACCCTCACAGCACCCCTGAGGGCGGTAGAATGCAATTATCCCCATTTTACTGACGGGAAACTGCAGCATGAAGTAGATTAAGCTGTCCATCCAGGGATCAAGAGCTCTTGGTGCTACTTATTGTGAGCAGGTCATCCCACTGCTAGTTCTGCATTTGGAATGAATCCCTATCGGCAGCTGGCGCATGCAGCCTGCAACTTCTTTACTTTGCTTAACTCCAAGCATTAATACATTTTGGTCTACTGCTTCCTGTTACACAGGTGTGAGCACACAGTATCTCCACAATATTTGCTTCCAAGATCAGTCCACCTCTCCATCTTTAAGTCCATATGACAATCCTGGTAACATGGCAGAATTTTATGCTACTCTTGATGTGATGCTGGCAAGATTAGCCATGCATTTCATGGCTAGATCTCYCCTACCTGTTGTCCTACCTGCTGTCCCAGAAGGCTTGTGTCTAAGTATATAGATACTGTAATATCTATAAAGCCTTAATAAAGCCTGTCTTAAAAATCATAAACTAATGTTATTCTTTTTTTTTTGTTTTAATTTCTTTCTTGCTGTGGGGGTGGAAATCTGAAGGGCTTTCTGTTTGTTTTGGAGTTTCAAGGGCGTGATTTTCACTAGACATTGGTTTAGCATTCATGTAATGTCCACAATTCCACCATGTCACTAGAACGTCACCAACTCTGACAAAGTAATCACTTTCTTGTATTTACTTCAATTAGTTTTACTCATGGATTTTAAAAGACATATAAGATAAACACCCAGGTAGCAGCTGGAAGGATGGGGGAYGGAAGGAAGAAAGGAGAGTGAGAAAGAATACACCAAAATCAGGTTTGGTGTAGCTTCATGGGATCAGGGAATATCTATCACAGAAATAGTGTTGGGGAGATTCACCTTTTTATTTTAGTAGTTTTTACCACAGACCTGCTGCAGCTAACCATGTTGGCAAAAATTATGGAAGACAAAACAGGGAACTGATCATCTTCCCAAGAAGACTGCAGCCCAAGGAGCAGAATGCTGAGCTGACACATAAATTCTTGTTTCATATCTTCTATTTAGTCCTGCTGGTAGTTTTATTGCTATATACCCTTTCTCACACAGCTATGAAAGTCATTCTGCACCACACACTAGCAACTGACAGACCTGTACACATGCRAGTAAAGAAGCCACATACTCTTGTGATGACAGTCACAAACCCACCATCCACTCTAGAGACGTAAAAGGATGGATACAACTCCCACTGCTGCGCTAATCAGGGGTTTGCAAATCCCCTTTTCTCCCCACTCCCTCCACAAGCTTTACAGATACAGGGAAAAAGTTCACATAAGCACAGTTAAAACTGGAACCTGTACCTATAGGTCAAATCCAGGACACCTTCATTTTGCTTTTGATACGACTAGCCTAAAGCGGTTAACTGTACCAGCCTCTCCTATCAGGTGCACCACACTATCTCTAGAGAAAGGAGGAGGCTACATGAGATTGATCTCCTTCACCATGAGGTAGCACAAGCAGCAATGTGTTTGGGTTCCCAAGGTACYCTCAGATCTGTGAGTCAGTGTCCACCTCCTTTCTCTTCCTCTTTTGTCCTCAAGAGCTAGACTTGCAAAATTCTACGTCTCACAGTTACAACACACAAGGCAGCCTATATGTCATATTCTGAGCTATGTAYGTAAACTTCTTRGGGTATGAGAAAGTCTACAAAAATRTGAAATACTAATATAATATAAATAGTGGGACCACATAAGCAAATASAGGCAGCCTGGAATACAGAGCTGAGAACTAAGCAGGAGTTTTGCAGCCAGCCCCACACGTCTTTGTAGGGCCTTAAACTACCTGAAGCCAAAACACATACATTTGTTGACTATTTCAAAATCTGCACCAAAACACATGCCTATTCTATTGCCCAGTAGAAAACACAACTAATTCCTTCTGATCTGCAATTTCTGAGTTTTCTCCAGATTCACACTTCCCCTCCAAAAAACAACTCAGCTATCCTCGAACTTAAGGCAAGTGAAGCTTCATATCTACACAGTTCAATTCAGAGGGAAAACAAGGCACTTCCTCTCCTCATGTTATAAGCAGTAAGAACTAAAATGGTACTCACAYTACTGCTAGATGCTATACATTCAGAGAGAGAATTTTTATTTTGAACAAATAGTTCTCTTTATAGGAGAAGCAGCTGCAGAAAACTCCCTATGCAACTAATTCCTAGGTCTGGTTATAAAAACAATAAAATCTAAATAAACCTTTAATCCTGTATTTAAAGATGTGACAGCCATACAAAAACTTAATCATTTAGAAACAGTCCAATAGGTTAAAGCAGACAAGGCACTTCCATAGATGACACAGAATTCTGTAGAAGGTTCTGCAGGCATAAGCAAAAGGGTTATTTCAGGAGCTCCTTACACCTAAAACTACTGTAGGAGATTGCTACAAAGAGCAACTTGGTTCTCCTGACCATGCTCAAGACAGCGTGGGTGAACGGCTAGAACACCACCCTACTCCCCATTTCCCGCTTTGTAACCGATTGACTGTAAGTAGCTTTTCTTTTCCTTTAAAGAGGAAGGAACAGTGGATAACCCATGTGATTTCATCTATAAAAGCCTCTGTGCACCAAGKGCAGAGATATCACTCAGACGCCTGGCGCTACTACTATGTAACACGCTGGACACATTCATACAGCTGACCACACCCCTGACCTCTTTGCTCTTCATTCTCTAAACAGCATCACCCCCCTGCATTCAGCCAACGCTTGGGAGTTACAGGCAGGCGTAGAGATGTTTGATAAATCCAAATACTGACATCAAATACCAAAGCACTTCTAAACAGCTGGGAAATAGTATTACAGGATAGCTGGTCTCATTGCTCACTTCTTAGCCAAGCTCTTCTTTTCAAAAACCGTACCTCACGTCTCCCTATCATTTTGAGGGAAGGGCATATTATTGTTTGTTTTCATCCACGAGTTCCAAGTGAACGAGAGGCTGGCTATTATTCTCCTTTCATTCACAGTTTTAATAACCGATTCTTCATTACTTTCAAGAACATAATTATGGAGGGCATCATACAAAAGACAGCCTACTTCATCTCTCCTGCTTTTACAGACCAGGATCTAACAGAGCACAGCGACAGAAGACAGGTGATCCGATTTCAACCCGCTTGACAAGAACACTTTCCTGCTCTCTGAGCTCCTTCTCATTACAGCCATTGTTTATTTAGACAGCCTTTTTTGAAACACAGTTCATCTCTTCCCAGGCGAAGAAGCCTCTTCAGCTGAGGCATGTATCTCAGTGTAGGCATACAGTCTCTACTGAAATCCTAGATTCAATGGGAGGAGAATGAAGAGAAGAAGGAATACAATCAGTCAGACAGACAAGTTCTATCACTGAGGTCTTCACATTTTTATAGTAGCACACAGGCCACACAAACAATAACACACATCTTAAAAAATAGCCTCACTCCTCCCCCCCTCCCCAACAGGCATGCCTTTATCAAGAACATTAAGTTGATGATGGCAATTTATTTCAGAGTGAGCTGTTAGATTCACTTTAAAGCTGGAGGAGCACAGAGGAGGMAGTAAAAAATAAATAAATGGAGTATTTCTAATACATGAGGATAAGAGAATATCCTTTGAATATTATTCAAACATAAATGGACAAAAATTTGTCCATTTCCACTGAATCATGACATCCACCAAGGATGTATTTTGCCAATCAAATGATATGCAGCAGTCATTCAAGAACAGATCTCTCTAGCTTTAGTGGCAAGCGTAAGTGAAATCCTAGCCCTAACAAAGCCCACAGTGAATTCACCTGCATGTAACATTTRCTTCACAACAGGAAGAGGAAATTAGGATAAGTACATGAAAGAGCAAAGCCTCAGGCTGCAATGCAATCCTTACCTTTTAAATACAAACTTATTACCTTCAACATTAATGCAATGTGTCAAGTTGCAGTTAGATTTCAATATCCCCCATTTACCCCAAGAGGAACGGCACAGACAGCAAAAGGAAGCCAAGCTCTGGAGCGAGGCCTCAGCAAGCGCTAAGAGCGTAGCTACGCCTTTATGCCTCTGGCTCTCTCTCTCCAAGACGGCACATTTCTGGTGCTAGCAGCGGAACTGACTTAAGTAGGAAACAGTAGAACTGAGAAAAAACTGCAGCATCCAGATCACCACACACATTCACACTTCTGAAGCAGGCAATACCATATGACTACTCCCTACTCTGTCAGAACTACTGTAGTTTGCATATCTGGAAGACGTACTAAAATCTCACAGCATAAGGCTACAGTCCACCACACACACTAGCAATCAAGGTTCAATATGATATGAGGAACACATTCTGCTCTAGCGTTCTAGTACCTCTCGAAAACATTTGGCATAGGCCTTTGATAGAGCTTGCATTTCTACAAAGTTTAGTGCTGAGTTGCTTGACAGTTTCAATTTTTTTTCTACTTACTGCTAACATTTTGATCCAAATTYGTGTGACACTGGACCAGAGGAGAAGCTCCGAGACCAGCAACAGACTCTTGCTCTTGGAAGCACTTACCTCAAGATTTTTTGCACTAGGTGATCTATTTCAGCTCAAAATCAATTCTTTTTTCACTTTCTACTGCTCCCACTTGAGCAACTGTTCTAGAACCCATTATTTGAAATTTACCTCTAATATCCTACCAAAAAATATTTTATCTGTTTTCATTTTTTCTGAGGGCCAACATTATTCTTTAGCTTAAATACTTGCTTCCATTTCTACTGTTTCAAGAAAATCATCATAGCTTTAGGAAGAAAAATAGTGGTGGAAAATCAGGATTTTTTTCTGTAATTGTAATCATAAGATATCGTCTAAGGAAAGTCAGAGAGAAAGATAAGTAAATGCTGATCACAGTTTCTAGAAAAGACCTAATGACTAGTTCTCACTTGCTATTTTTGCATGGGAGGGGGGAAGCAACAGGACCATAAAAGCCTGCCAATTCCATAAAAAAGTTGATGGAATGAAATCCCCTTCCAAATAGCATTATGGAAACTGCACCTAGGAAAAAAAGTGTCATAAAACAGCTTTGAAGAAAAACCATAAAAGGGAAAGGCACATTTTGTGCCACGGAAAAAAAGGTGATCAATGCTTTTCTCCTATGATAACACAGTATCACCTACTACTTCCAACACCACAAAGTCATACAACACACTTGAGATTTCAAAAACCATCAATTCGTTAGCTAGACCCTGTAAAATCTGGAATATCTCAGAAAAGGCATTATTACGCTCACTAGTGTGACCTACTACTGGACCCTTCAAAAACATATATGGCTGTAGTATTTCTGTCAGAAAAGGTACCAATCTTGACTCAAAGTCTCCAAGCAATAAAGAAGCTGGTCTTTCCCTTGTTTCAAAGTWAAAATTACACCCTTTATAAAATAGCACATCTACAATATATGGGTAAGACTTTGCCAGTCTTGGGATAGCTTTAGAAACAGAGGTAGGCTAATATTGCTCAATGCTTTCAAGGATGTTGCTCCTCTTACATACAGATGTCTCTCCAAAGCACTTTATTATTCCTACAGACAGTGAAATCTTAGCAGCTTAATCACTGAGAATCTTCACAGGGAAGAGTTCTGTCTTTTCCCTTTGGTTTTTACTATGCAATGACATATTTGCTATTACTTTGTAATGTGTAAAACATGCAGCTTTAGAAATTAATATCCAAACTGAATTTGAGACATAAAAATCAGCCTTAGAACCTATAAAATAACAGAAATTGCCCTGTAAGTACAGAAAGCTGTATAGTTAATGACAGTAGATTGTAGATTTTAGGGTGAATAAAAACAGCCTTCACATCCACAACAACCTCACAGAATACTGGCTGTAGAATGTAGTATTAAGGTTAGCAGAACTAATAGTTTTATACATGTGGACAAACTGGAAAAAACAGAAAAAAAAATAAATTCCAAAGGGAAAATAGGTAGGAAAGGTGTTTATCACTAATTAGTTGACAAATCAATGCTGGAGAAGTGCTGGTGCATGCATAAAAGTCAGTGAAATATATCAATGGAAAACAAATCTTTATGATTTTTTAAGATAATGTATACTCTGCAGCTCATTAGCCTGTCACGAAAACGTATATGGACACTGGAAAACTTTCACTGAGTATGTGTTGAAATCTGTCACCTTATATTCAGATCAGACTGTGATGTGTAACACCTCTAATTTGAGGCTTTGAAAATGGGTCTTGAGCAATATACATTTTACAGTTAAGAAAACTGTCATTCTAATTAAAAAGAGCTTGGCAGACAAGAAYTGTTTTTTCTTTCCTTTTGCATTTAGCTTGTTTTTTAAAAGGTGTTCTACTTCACTTGAAGGATTAAATTGAAAAGATTCTGAAGCAATACAAAATTGAATCTATTAATGTCTAAGACATTTCATTTAGAAGACTTGATTCATTACTAATATGTGCAATAAGCCAAGATGATGATTTGCACAAAGCAAATGCAGCTGTTCTAATTTCCTTGTCTGATTTTAGATTCTCAAGCAAATAYGTGTTATGGAAAAAAAGAACCAGAGACAAAGAGCCTCAACTATGATTTGCCCTCTTACTATTTTCAGCATACAGCCATGATCTTCCCTTTGAAACCCAAAAAGGCCTACCAGCCTAATATACTTTCATGAAGAAATACCTGTTACTATTTTACTACAGCTATATATATATGTGCGTGTGTGTGTATGTATATGTGTGTATATATATATATATATATATATATATAGATACACACACACATAAGTAATTAAATCACAGTAAGCAGGAATACATGAACATTACTAGAATGACTAACAGTGAAATTCCTATTATATAATATTGCCAATCCCAAGAGTTCAGTATTAATAAACCACATTCCCAAAAATCTCAAGGCTGATATAAATACATTACATAAATTATAAATAATCTGTATCAATATAATACCTYCATTTGCCTTTCACTTTTTGAACTATTTAGATTGATTTAGCTGACCTCCCCAAGTTTCTCCTTGCCAAGAATGAGGACCTGGAATATCAGACCCTAAGAAGTTCCAGGATCACTGAACCCCTACCATTTTTGTACCATCCCTTTCTTAAAAAGGATTACTCTGCATCTTCCGCAAAGTACTTTTTGCCTTTCCCCTCCCACAGGGARGCTGTTTTAAACAAGAAGATCTTGTTTTTAAGGAAAGCAGTAATTCCGTAATTTTTACTTCTAAGAATTACCTGATTCTAGGAACTTGATTCAAGCAAGGAATCATGTATTGTGGACCTCTTATAAAACCACAGCAATCTGATGCTGTTGCAAAGGCCTAATGATCTCTCTATAGCATTCCATACAAGTGATGCAGTATTCATAAACCCACATAGTAAGCAAAGTTTACGTCACAGCCACTTGGCTTAATTGCTATGACCAAACACTGCAACAGTAAGTTAACAAAACAAATATATGTACACAGATGTATGTTTTTAAAATATAAAYGCGCACAGACACATACAATTATCAGTAAGAAAATTTCAGAATTTTCAGGTTTCTGCAATTGAAATGAAGCCAAATTCACATATTTATAAAATCTCACCCCACTCCAGAAATACATCAGGGATGCTAAAACATGCAAACTAGCTTTTGCAGATAGCAATATTATCCAAGTACGAACAAAAGATGCAATGATAAAAGTTTTGGGAATCTGAGCATCTGTTTCTCATGTTTTCATATAAAGTTATCGATACTTACCATCTCTCCACACTGATGACTGGCAAATAGAAATTTGTCTGTTCTACCTTTAAGAAAAAGCTTTCTCTGCTGTGGTTTCTCTCAAGATGGTGGCTAAATAGTAGCTTCTGCAGAAGTGGGCCAAGCGCCTGTTTCTTTCATTTATCAGGATCACAGACAGAAAGATAAATGAATCGTGTTAACTTCACCTAAACCTAAGAAGCAATTTTATTTAGTATTGCTGCCTTTTTTCTTTTTTCAGTTTTAAATATAGCTTTGTTTAGCACAAAGGCATGAATCTCAATGATTATTGCTGCTGGTCCAAACCAGCAAAGAAAAACCATTATAGATGTGATAGTAAAATCTTCATCTCAATCTGCTTCAGTGCATAATTATAATGGGGGTTGTGACACTGTTTATATCACAAAGATTAAATTTTGCTTTCACATTCCAGATATTTCACGCTGTAAATTCTTTCACAACTTGTTTAGTATACTGGCCTCAGACACTGCAAGATATGCAATACTGGATTAGATCAAGGTATTAGCGTGAGACAAATGCTAGCAAAYGTGGGCTTGTTATTAGAGCTCTCTCTACAGAAAGAGGCATATTTTTAGTCTTCCACAACATTCATGCCAGTCAAGGAAAAAGAATTGTAGTTCTTTTTATGACTACGAAGGCAGCTGAAGCCCACAACCTTCTTCCCTTGACTCTTCCTCCCTTTTTTTCTGTTTTATCCCTTTCTCCTYTCCCTCTTTCTTGACAACAATCATTTCACCTCTTGAAGTGATAACCTTTATTTTAAAGCCCGTTATAGATGTGTAGTACTCATGGTCTCATTCAGATGAGATTCCCTTAGAAGACATACAAGATCTGTCACCTTCTCCAGACAGGACAGTTTTACATTCAAGTTTAGAACTCRAGTTTGTACTTAAGTACATCCTGAACAGGATGGATTTATCAAGTACTCAGCAGCTTTCCTGGTTCAAGGTCTTAGAAAGCTAGAAGACATTTACGTATCTTTAAAAAGCTAATTAGAGAGGCTTTTGCTTGTGAAATCTACCTCCACGTTTTTACCTGCCATCAAGTCCTCACACTTAAACCAAGTTGCTGCTTCTTCCTTTGGAAAAACGCATGGATCTTCTATAAGGCATTTCCTTGGGGAAATGCACAGATCTTGCTGCACAAGCTTCTTAGCATAGAGAGTGCAAATGCTTGGACACTTGCTGCACAAGTCTGTTGGCATACAGCTAGCAGCAAGCGTTCTAATTGTCTATATCTAAGCACAATTAGATTTCAGGCATGCTACAAATTATGTCTTTGCAGTGAACAAACATAGCAAAATAAATTGAACGGCACTACGTCCAAATCTTCAAACAGTCCTCTTATTCTATTACTCAAAGTTGGCACCTCAATCTGCACCCTGCTGCAAACTTCCACACAAGTATTTTTAGTGGCCATTAATATAGCTCCAATTACCACTCCAAGAGCCAAAGTAATGGTCTGTCCCCTACTCTCCCACCTAACTAAAAGGCAGGTTTTCTGCAAAGAGGGATTCTTCACTTCTCACAAGTGACAGTGAAGCCAAATGCTCCTGTTGCTCATTCTGATCACATTGAGCAACAGCTTAAAGCATGCATCATTCTCCCAGCATCACAAACCCACTTGTTTGCTTAATAATAGTCATTTTTAAGATTAATTAGGCACTCRCCCAAGGCTTTTGTATTTAATATCATCGAGAGAGAGCAGAAATATTTGTGTGCAACTGCATACATGTATGCAAGTGGAGAAGTTCCTCTCCCTGTGTTTTTTAAATCTCTAATACCACAAAAACAACTAATTTCAAAATTCTGACCTCTAGTGCCTCTGCTCTTAAACTTCTACTGCTATTAAACTGTGTCAGACATTACTTTTCTCCYAAATGCTTATGCACTGTAAATTTAGAACTGCATTTGTTATTATAAGGCTTAGTGCTAACTTAAATCTCAGCTTCTCCAACAGTCCAGGGAGCTGCAGAAAGAACAGATGAAGGAGTAAAGTCATAAACATGTGCCAAACCAGAAAATTTCATACAAAATATGATACCAAAAATTAACATATGCATGCAAGCCATAGATCGAATATGAAACATGATTGCAAGTCTTGATGTACAAATACAAAAAGAGCTACATTGTTCATGTCCTGGTATGCAAAATTCATTTCCCTTATATCTCCCATCCGGCAGGTTTGTCTAGGAGGAGCTCAGCTATGGTTCAGTCATTCATAAATAGAATATGCATTTCAAACAAAACGTTTTGTTTTTAAAAGCTGGCAGAACCCAAACATTCAAAATAATTCATTTTGGGGAAGGGACAGAGCTCAAGAGCATACTTTAAACAAAATCTATTCAACAGTATGAAGGAAAAATTTCAAGGGAGACATTTGACAGATAAAGACGCATTTTAATCCCTGTAATTACATCAGCTGACATGTCACAGCACATAGCCTTCCCATAGTTGTGCAAGTCTAGCCTATTCTTCACTTCTATTGAATTCTCAAGAGTTAGTGCTTCCACTATTTAGACTCTGCTTGGAAAGAGACAGAGGGTAAACAAAAAGCAAAATAAACAAAGTCTAATTCTGTTTTATTAAAACGGTTTTCCAAAACATAAACACGTTCAAAGTTAGAGATGGATATATGTCAGTCTCCAGCTTAATTTTTTTGTATTTATTTAAATAGAGCAGAAAAAAAGATCAATTAAATCTCCTCATAAACAGTAAGGAAAAGACTATTTACCCCCCAAAAGATCCAAAACCAAACCCACAGACAGTAATGTTTAACATAAGAAATGACACTCTAAAACAGGACCATACATGGATGACAGGTTCCCCAAACACAGTATGAAGCGCACAACGGAAGCATCGCATGGCACAGGCACAAACTCCTGCCACTAAACCTAACTAAGCTAAACTAAAAGTAACAGTATACAACAAAGCACATTTGAGTAATTAGAGTCTAAAGCTTAATCAGAACGGTATTTACTTCACCAATTTCCAAAAATCAAGCCCTTTTTCTATGACACATCAAAACTTTTACATTAATTCTGTTAAACTGAAACATAAAAATGCTTTTAGATTTTTCYTCTCTATTTTATCATTAGAGCTATCTAATACCTTTCAAGTTAAGATTTCAGCAACTGGAAAGCAATAAAAGCAGTTTTTCAAGTGTGATTCTGCATTAATTGAATCTCAATTTTCATGCAAATTTAGTTTGACACAGACAATGAATGAAAAGGTAATTATCTAATAAATACAAAATAAATTACTCCCTTTCTTAACATAATAGGAAACGGTAAAACTTAAGAATCCAAATGAATGTATGCTAAAACAATACAGAATACTAGAAGAAATGTGTTTGCTTACAGCATATCCTCCTGATTAGGAAGGAAGAATGCCAAAACTACTGTAAACACTACATTTAGTGGCAAACAACAATCAAATGAACACAATGGCTAGAGCAGTTTGAGAACAGTAATTTTTATATTCAAATGCTCACAGTATGCACCAAAGGAAAAATAATTAAAAGAATTACAGTAATTGCATTCTATATACAGCTAGCTCTAYAGCTGATTCAAAGATGATAGGCACCAAACTGTAGTTGAGCATTAAACAAAGGTCAATGAACTACTATCAAATTTTATAAATAGAAACAGTGCTAATACTGGTAAACACTCATTCCAACAGATTAAGGGTCGGATATGAAAGTATGTGGCCCTGGGCTATAACACCTTTTTTCAGCTATTAACTTTTTAAAGGTTATAGAAGGAGAGACCTAAGATGTGCAAGAATGCATGCAACAATTCCGCTACTTAAAGTAAATAGATGGCCAAATCCTGTGTGCGCTACTTCTCCCAACTGTAGTGCACTCTGTAKATCAAGTATGTTGCCACATTAAGTCTGTGGGCTGACTGGCACCCAGGAACACAATGTGTATTCATATAAAACTTCATTTTTCACCAAAACATACTATCAAAAAAACATCGGACTTATCTATTACATATAGCATTATATTGTCTATGGACAATGATTTCCAAAGACTCTTGATGGTTCTGGCACTCCTTTGCACTATTTTTTAAAGGAGAAATAGCTTCCAAATTCACTAAAACAGTCAAAGCAATCACCTAGATAGTTCTCWTTTCTGCACACTTAACAGAGCACATGGGAAGCTGGCTCTCAGATGCAACTGTTAAATTTTTCAGTCTTTCTCAAATTCTTCCCTAGATCATCTGCAAAATACTTCACAGTTCAACTATATTACCACGCCACTCAGAATGAGCTAGAAATATTGCTTTTCCTTGTATTGAAAAGCACGTACTTTAGTCTACATTCTCTTTCAACATCCCACTCCTTAGAATTCCCACCTGGATATAAATGTCAATGCTCTCAATGCATTCTTTCACTGTTTTCATGTAGGGGGCATATTCTATTGACTTTGTTAAGAATAATTAAAGGACCGATGATGCAACTGCAGCTGCTGTAATGATGAGCAGCACTGTCTTACCGAGTTACATGGCCACATCACTTTTTTTTTTTTGGTCCATTTTGACCAGTGYTATTATTTCTAAATGGTATCACAACCTACAACCAGATCTCTGTAAGAAACTGTCCAATATATCRTAACAGTTACAGAAGCATGGTCTGAACTCACTTCAGGTCGATGAAGACATCTCACAGGTTTCAAGCATTTTATTTATTTATCGATTATTCCAGCACCCATCCACCCAGAYAGATGCGGGTAATGACAGTCAAATTTTGATCGATCAAAGGCCTACTACTTCTCCAAGCTCAGCTGTTTCTGTAATCCTAGTTGTTTCATGGGAAGTCTAGCAAACTTCCTGCCACTGTTCTCAAAGAGATCTTACAATGGAGTAGTTCAAGGCACGGAGCAGCTTTGCTCCATTAACTGGATCCAACATCTCCATTTGCTCAGTTTCACAGTAATACTAGCAAAGTTTTTAAAAAGTGGAAAGTAAAAATCCTCCATTCTCTCTTTTCTATTCATTCTGTAGTAAAGGAAGGAGAAACATTGGTTTCCTCATCACTGATTCCCAAAGCTGATATCCCCCTAGCATCAAAGTCAAAATAATTTGCCACAGACCTATTAGTAATATTACCAGGATGATATCTGAAATGATGATGATTTATCTGCTAAGTCAGAACACAGCATTCCAGTTGATTACATAGTTTACACTTTGGCAGRTAACAAAAAATGTAGATGAAATGCACACACTAAGTATACAAATCACATTAGCTTGATGAGATTTTAAGGGCTGATCAGTGAAAAAAACATTCCATTAGCTCTAATTGCAGTCAAAATATAGAAGACCTAAGAGTTCATACTTCAGAGGGAGTCCTTTAAGTCCAAGGGCACTTCAACCGTCTCTTAAAAAAAAATCTGCATAGTTAGTCATATCCCTACCTTAAGCAAGTTTTGTGGAAATAGGGTATAAAATTGGTTATGATCTTCTGGGATCTACAAAGACAACTGTGATTATGGACCTCTGCAGGCCCAGATCTGCCAACCACATGCAGACAGTCCTGAGGCCCATTTCTCCTATGCAGTCTTGGCGGTCTGAGGCCGACCCAGCCCTGTTCACTCCCCTGCCTTGCCCTATCGAGGAATAAGACAGACCACAAAAATCTGTCCACAGCAATCCTATAATACCAAGTCCCTGAGCCTCCTCAGCCTTCCTTCCTGGTTATTGTTGAGAAGTAAAACTAAGTTCACAAAGAGAGAGGCTGTCCAGATAAACTCCTGGAGGAGTTCAACAGAGGAACCTGAAATACATTTAAAAATAAACAGCTCAATACAAACTACAAGGAAACGTAGCTCACGTGACTACATTTCGTGACAGGAGAACAGAAAGCTCACGTTTAAGCTCATGTAGCTCACGTGACTACATTACGTGACAGGAGAACAGAAACTTTCAGAAGAAACTGGTGCTTCCCATCTTCATTTTCACTAGAATTCCTCTACAATCAGAAAAACCTCAAAACATATGTAACAGAAGCTTTAGAAGCTCAGGCTTCACTATATACATACAGAGAGAGGGAGGGACTCAGGGAGAGAATGAACGAACTCCACTGCAAATAAGACAGTCACAGTCACTCTGACCCACACTCGAAGCAATGATGATCAGTGCTAAAACTATGCTGAAAAC
The DNA here is from genome assembly GCF_003343005.1 of Rhea americana. Classification (NCBI taxonomy): domain Eukaryota; kingdom Metazoa; phylum Chordata; class Aves; order Rheiformes; family Rheidae; genus Rhea; species Rhea americana. Next base: position 2,698,227 of record NW_028185117.1, on the reverse strand, counting down.
GTGGAAGTCCGAAGTATTCCGAAGATGTAGATGAGTGTCAGCTGTAAGCTACACACAAAAATAAAGAAACAGAAGATAGGATGGCCTACATGAGAAGTGAAGGACTCTCTTCTAGAAGAGGGGTATGTGAGGTGGTGATCGGGAGRGAGTGGGAGAGCAGTTAAATCTTCTTTCGTATGCAACACAAACATTTTTGCACTTTGTTTAAAGTTAGCACGTTAAGCAGACAACTAAAATTAAGTTAATTTTCTATTCTTTGAAAGATGCAATTAAGTGTGTCTGGCAATGGTCTTAGTTTTGACACAACCTTTTACCCCAGTGCGATGAAATAAAAAAATAGAAATCCAGGGCTTCCCAGTGTTTAAGTGATGATAAAGACCGTTAAAAATTCATCCTCTCTCTCTCATTCTATGATTGTCAACTGCTGTAAGTGAATAAATTAATTATTCCATTTCATTCATAATTCAGYCCAGCCCTTTCTGTCTTCCTTTTCATCTCCCTTGAGCTAAGATTTTGTTTTGCTGTGGTATATATCAGCTTATTTGAAGATGAGGATAAAGCCACAAGCAAAACTGGAAACTCCACATACGGTTTGCCGATTCCTTTCTTGCACATCGCATAATTAAAAAAACTTTTTGGCATTACAGTCACAAAACATCAAATGAAAATACTTCAAAAAAGGAGGTGTTCTGCAACGTAATACTGTATTCTGCACTTTTTTTTCTTTTCTAGAGGATTTCTAATTGAAATCTCAGTAAAAACATTCTGCTTCTCTCAAAGCAGTTTAAACCTATCAAGATTCTTTTTCAGTTTTTTTGTTTGTTTTTTTAAAATCAGCATACTTTCAACTTCGTTTTCTCTGGTGTCTCAAAGGTACAGTGGGGCTTATAAGGTCATCTATAAATTTCTCAATAGCAGGAAAATCAATTAGCTTACTTTTAAAAGCTGGGAAAAGCATGGCTCATTCTGTTCATTTTCTATGTAATATTTTACTTGCAAGACGTGATTTCTTAGCAGACAGGCATAAAACAAAAGTTGCAGATCTARAGCCCTCAAACAGTTCTAGAGAAATAAGCAGTGGATCTAAATTTAAATTTTGGAGCTCATTCTTAGCAGGAAAAATGTTCAGCTCAGCAACCTTTGAGTGTCCATGCACTATGTAYGATAGCTTGTCATATCAGGAATGCATATGTAATGCATATGACAGCAGAGCTTTAMAATAGCAGCAGCATGGTTTTAATTGCAAATTCACCAGTGAAAAYGCACATAAGCCAGATCTACAGATCATTTGGCCCTAATCAGGCTTTTCTCTCGTATGCTTGTACAACACTTAAYAGAAAAGCGCTGGCCCAGAGTAGTGCTTTCCCACCTCTTATGATAGTGCTCGTAATTAAYGACAAATGAGTTCTAACAGGTGTTCAAACAAATCAGAGAGATGAGCCTGCACTGAGTGCACTACTTTAACAAAGAAAGTAAGTTCTTAGTTGTTTTTTTCTCTTGACATTTTTATGTTACTATGGGTCAAAACAAACAAGAAAAGTACAYGTGAAGTTTTCTAAGAATGGCAATAGGTTTTATGCGCTTAAAAGCTGTCTCCAAGTCTATCTCTAGCTCAGAGAAGCACTGGCTATTAAAAAAGAACAGAAAACAAAACAAAACAAAAACAAACAAACAAAACAAAAAAACCACAGCACTTCTTCCAGCTCCAGTCCCTGCAACAGTGCTCATCTCACAGCAAGCAATTCCCTCCTCTCTCATCCCTTTGTACTCTTTTGGCGTAAGGAGAAGTAGTCTATTAAGTTTAGCCCTAACTGCAGACAYGTGCTTCCCTTGCACTGATATCTTAAGCTGAAAGAGACACTCTATAGCCAATTTAAAATTTGAACAAATACAGCATAATACAGGGATAAAGCACTGCGTGTTTAGAGCAATGACAGAAACAGCACTAGAAAGAAACCTGAAAATGGATGGGAGATGGAGAATAAACTGTCTCCCTTATTTCTGATTAACTTTCTAATTCAGTGCTGGAGAAAAAACACTTTTTTTTTTCCCACTCACAAATAATCAACATAAAACACCCAGACAGSATGATCAGTACTACCTATTAGGACACCACCTAAGAACTTCAAATTATAAGTCTGTTTTCCGCAGTGGCAAACTATTCTTTTTGTTTTTTTTGTCAGATGTTATTTTCTGTAAATGTCAGATGTTTTCTATAAATGTGGCAAGAAATAYAATTTTTGCAATTATATTTGCAGGTGCCTATTTTGAAAGATAAATGACGCTGTCTTACTGGCAGTTTGGTTACTACCATAATTCACCCTAGGCAAGAGCTCTTCCACAATCTCCCTGACCAGTACTCTGAAGTTTAATAACTTCCCACTAAGTTCAAACTTTTCCTAGTACATATTTATTACAGAATACCTAATTTCATACATAAGATTGTGCTACAGAAACTGTTCATCTCTTTGATCGTGATAGTGCATTACTTACAGGGATAAGAAATGTCATGGAGATTTCCTTGAACGACTCTGTGGAACTGGAACTAAATGAAATCATTCATTTAGAGGAACAAATATCTTGCTTTGTCCATTCTGTAGGTTTTTATCCTCAGAATTTCTGTTTCCTTTTATGGATACACTGCATACTGCGCATTACAGAAGTCACAGATCAGAAAGACTTGGGGAGTATTGATTTCTACTGACTACAAACTAACATCTTCTATTAATTAAATTCTTTCCAGTCACAAAGAAAAAACAAATGTTTAAGCACATGGAAAACATATCCATAATTTTCTCATTACTTGCAGTTGTACAAYCAAGTATCATCTCTTGAAACAATACTTTATATCACTTAGAATWAAAAAAAGGAAACATTTCTCTCAACACACCCGGTTTGCTGCAGTTTTGGTCCTTGGACACTGTCTTCTTTCCTCCCCTTGAATTTAGCCTCTAACCAATTGCTTAAAGGCACCTAGAAAAAGAAGTCAGAAATAAAAATGTCAGGTTTGCAGTGGTGTTGTAGTGAGCCACATCTTTTATTACAATGCAACGCTGTAGATGTGCAAAGCTTAAGGGAAAGATCTGCTACTGGAATATCTGATCATCAGGTTAGTGAGTGTGCTGATTTCTTTTCCATTTCTGCAGAGGATAGCTCACAAAAAGCAGTAGTTCTCAGCAACAAACTYAGACCAAATCTTCAACAAGAAAGAGACTTTCCATGTGGGACGTGGGACATGGGACATCCCCAGATGACAAACTGTTGAAATACAATTCATAGCAAAGTTCTTACAAAAGAATAATGGACATTACTAACTTTCACTCTGTATATTCACCAATATACTGGTTTAGGCCCTTATCAGACTAAGAAGAATGACAATTAGAACTACAGAAAACAAAGCAAACAGAAAAAGACTTATTAGTCCACTGTAACTAGATTTGTCTTCAAGACCCATTAAAAGACAACTGACTGGAAATCTATTTCTTTTTGCTTTGCAAAAAGCGTACAGAATTAGCACTATTGCATGATTTTCAGGAATAATGTGGAACTTCTAGAATTGCACACGCATCAGTTTCCAATAATCACAACCATGTTTGGTTTAGGTTTGTCAGCAAAGCTAAGCATTTAAACATATACATGCACACAATTCTAAGTCCTTCCTTTTAACCACAAACATTTGTTGCAAACTTGTACTCATCTCCGACCTTTGAAATGATGAGTTAAATGTCTTCACTCCAACTCAAAAAAAATCTGTCAAAACTGACAGAGGTCTAAATCAAAAGTATCAGATACAATCTCTTCTCAGACTTAAAYAAGATGTTCTCATCTTTCAAAAGCAAAAAGGATTAAATCAAGAGAGAAAACATATGCCCAGTATCAGATATGACTGATTTTCATACTTCTGAATTGTTCTTACAATAAAATTCCAGCATACTCCAAGTTCTCCAAAAATTCAATCTGCTTTATAATTAGAGAAGGGCTGATCCTACTTCCAGTGAAGCTTGTGTCAGACTGTTCTACCCAATACACAATAGAATGAAATACAGGTTTCAGTGAAATATTCCTCACAGTGAGAATGATAGAGAATCTATTTAACAACCATATTACAAGTTTTTATCCACTCAACTCCTTGGCATAGCAGCAAACACTGTTGGAACATTTCAGACAGAAAGCTGAAAGTCAGCTAAGCAGAGATGATTTTTCCATAGGCCCTGGAAACACTAAAGGAAAAAAAAAGAAAAAAACATCTTCAGAGTTTAAGTGTTTTCTTCGCTTTTATAGACATTATTGTCATGTTATAACAAGGATACTGTAGACTACTTGGTTGAGTGSCATAAACAAAAAATATTACCATATTAAAAGATTTCTTTGAAAGGTACCACTAATATTGAAGAAATTACAACTTTTTATTTTAATCCTTAGAACTAACAATAAGATCACTTCAACCAGAAAAAGTTTTGTTGCCTAGACAACTGGACAAGAGACACCAAAAATACTTCAGATCATGCTATCTATTTTAAATAGGGCAGGCAAAATTCAGAGATAATCATCATTTGTTAGGCCAAATAATAGAGCGACAGATTTTTGCAATACTTTTTCCACACAAAAAGAAAAAAAAAAATGCAAAAAAAAGAAAAAGAAAAGGAAAAAAAAGAAACAAAGAAGGAAAGAAAGAAAAAAGGCAAGCTAAGTACAGGTTAAAGATTATAGCTCTTTGTAATCTAATCATATATATCAACTGGACCATGAGAGAGAAAGTGGTAGTTAACCTTTGTCAACAGAGAGGAGCTGTTAACACCTGTGTGAAATGAGGGAGATGGCCTGAAAACCGGAATGAGCAAAAACCGATGTCTCCATTCAATTTAAAATTTTTAGTATCTCATATAGTTATGAAGTTACATTCTGATACTGGCTTTTCAAAGTATTTTAGTTGACCTCTCTTCATGTTTTTTCCTCATTTATATCCTCAGACTATCACAGAGAGTTATGATAGCACTGCCATTTTAAATCAGTATTTATCCAATAAGAATCGTAGCTCTTACCTTTACTACAGACAGATTAACGAAAGACCATACATGCTGACAGTTAAAGAAATGGATGCTATCAAATGCTATGTCAAGAATAAAAGATGAAGTGTAAAATCCATGAGTTAACCAAAAAGAATAACTAGTCTATTTAAGAATGTCKCAGTGGCTCACAATACACAATAATCCTCATACCAAAAGGCCCTACCAACTTTCATCATGGAAGGGTAGAAAAATCAAAAGTATTGATGTAGTAGAATATGCAGCCGCTTTGTAATTATCCTTACCTGGGGACATATCAAGTACCTTAGTCAAATCACTCCATTATTTAGTCTTTTAGTTTAAGATATTTCCACTCATGCAAACAGCAGAATATAGGTAAACATCACCTTGTCATGACAACACTGAACCTAAATGAAATGTCTTCTGTATGTTGAAAGTACAATTATGACTTGTTTGAAAGGAAAAGTCATTCCCTAAAACAAAGAATTAGTTTTAAGGATCAGTTGTCCTGTCTTGGTCATTGTCTCTTCATGCCCTTAGAATAAATAAATTTAGATGCTGTGGGAAAGGGATTTCCAGACCTTGGGTAATTGAGAGTTTCTATTCTGCTCTACTAGAATAAGCAGAGTTTGGGGACATCTGGGGACACGGACATTCCTATATAGTAGAAGTTCTGAAACACTTCAACTTCACAAAGCATCAAGAACAGCTTAACAAAGGTCTTCTTTCCGAATGATCTATGTATTTTCTGTTACATATTATAGTACAAATATAAGAAGACAGAAACACAAAAMCAAAAAAMTGAAATAAAAGAAGGAAGTAAACCCCAAATACATACAAATATACTAATGTAAGTTCAGACTGAATATATTTTTTGCTAGAAAAAAAAATGAAACTGAAGCACAGTCAAACATTTCAAGGCCTAAAACATTTGGCACAAAACTTTGAACCAGCTTTAGCTATTTTACTTTTCAGCAAGATAAGGAAGAACACTCTGTCAGAGTTTAATGACAATTTGTTTTTGACATGGCAGTTAAGTTTTTCTTGTTAATTTAACTCAACCAGAATTAGTAGAAACTACTTCAGCTGAGAAAGTAGCTATGCCACAGCTCTCAGGCAAGAAAAGGTGGAACAGCAGGAATGAGACAGTCAACTGGTCTGGCGRCAGCTGATCTGAGCAGCAGCTACATCCAACTAGAGCTTCTCCCAGGAGAAATTAAGGCCTCCTGTAGCTGCCCTTGCTTAGCTCCCCTTTCTTGTTAGCAGCAACCACCCTCTAGTTCTTCAGGGGTCCYTAGAAYGCCCCCACAACTTCCAACAAGGTCCCCAGAAATTCTAAGCAGAGCCCAAACACCACTGCACAAACTGCTGCGTGTGTTTGCTGCCTGTTAGCTGCACTCTCRATCATTTTTAAAATTACTTGACAGGACAGTTCATGTTTTCTGAACAGTTCTGTCTTCACTGTCACTCAAAGCATCAAGTAGTTCAGGTTTGGTCACTTTTTTGTTGGATGACACAATTTAATTTGACCGTTGAGCTGAAATGTTACGGCAGTCCACCATCTCTAAGCTTCTACACACAAAGATTAATCACACAGATTGTCAAAGCAAAATAAAAATACAATGCAGAAATAATCGGCTTTCTAGGTACTCCACTACATCTTCAATAGATTAAAAAGAAAGAAAAGAAAAGAGAGTCCCAAATCAACCTCTAAAACAAACATATATCCATGCCCACAGGAAAATCCTGAGGCTCCAAGACTGCAATCTGGTTCTCCTCCCACTTTTCACAAGTTCTTTTCAGAAGCAGATGCTGAGCACCCACTGCTAGCAGGTATCTGGTTCACAACAATCTTCATTCTTATCCACCCACTACCTCTCCCACAGATGTTCACACTCCTGTGGCTGAGAGGGGACTAATAGTCAGTTTACCAGAGAAAGGAAAACAATGATCTACACTTGCAGTTAGAAACCAGGGAAGAGCAGTGGGGCTAGGGGGAGGGTGAGGAGACAAAGTTTTTGCTTGGAAGAGCCATTCCCCAGCCTTTAACCCACATACACTTTTAGTGTTTATCTAACACATATAAAAATATTTTATATATTTTTATCTTATATACAGATACAAGATATGTTATTCAGTATCACCGATATACTCAAAACATTATTAGACTATTAATAATATACATTAATTTTATAATTAAAATTTCTTTATATGAAATGCTATAACATTAATAGAATGTATTTTTATATATGTAAGTTGTAACTTGTATGTGTAGATACACTTTTTTTTTTAAACCTAGCAGCATTCATTCACAGCTATGTATCTCTATAATAATGGTTTAATAGCCACATGCCAGAAAAAATGAATTGCAAATTTATATTAACTATTCCCATAATTTTCTTGAATCTTCACATTTCTGTTCGAGACATGAAGGTTTGTGTGCTGAAAAGCTTGTCTATTTTAYTAATCATATCAGACACAGCTCTTCCTAACAAAGCTTTATCTTGCTTGTATTTCCAAATCATCACAATTGCAACAGCCTTAGTACGCTCAATTCAATTCTTTCTGAATTACTAAGATTACATGACAAATTATAGCAAATTGTTCTTTCGAAAATATTCTGTAAATATAAAAACTAAAACCACTGCAACAGACAGTATGATAYGCATCATTGGTATTGCTCCACTCCTTTCTCTTTTGAAAGCTTCTTTTACTCTGTCTCCTTGTGTGTCAACTATTCAAATTGAAACAGTAAAACATTAAACATCCTCCAGGCTCAGTAACTATGACAGACTCAAAGCTTAAGCAAGATTTCTGAGGAACCTGACTGTGAACTCCAGACCAGCTGTTCAAGCCAACTGGATATCCTAAGATCATGTAACAATGGTATCGAAGGTACACAAAACTCCTACAGGCTAAAAAGAATTTGGGGTTTGTATTTCATAAAGCAATGGATACATACACAGAGAAATCATCATACCTCCCAGGAGCCTCATCAAATACTCTCTTGGTTCTTATATCAGCTGTAGAGAGCTGGATTTTGGACTTAAGGTAAAAGTACATAGCACTTCCCTTGTATTAAGGAAGATCACATTGCTTCCCTTAATTGAGGCTAATTGAGCTTGTCACGCATTATGTCTTGGTTTGGGAAGTTTGTAAATTAGGTAACAAATCTGTAAGCATCAGATGCTCATACATGACATTGCTGAAGTTCAATTGCCTTTTTCAAGGTATTTGCAAGGAAGTTTACAATTAATCACATTACTGATGGGAATCTGTTACCCACTAGAACAGAGCATACTTAATGCACTCAGGAAGCTAATGAATAGATGCAGCTCACAAGCACCTATGAACATTACATACACTAATGATGAGAACTGAGAAGAGAAACTACTCCTGAGAAGACATCTTCAGCATCTTCTCTCTACTGCATCTACTTCATTGGAGAAAAGATACTAGGAATGCAGAAAGTAGTACTATAAGACACAGTTAGAAAWTTTACTTCATAGTCAAATGTCCATCTTAGGCATGGGCTGTAAGAGAAATTATAAGCTTGTTTTCTAAAACACCAAGTCACCACTTGAAATATCACAGATTTATGAAGACTTCATGATACTTCCTGAAGTTAAGATCCAATCCTCTCTAAGCAACATGCTCAGAGTGCTCCATAAACCTGTGAAGATCACATCCTACTGTCTCAGCTCACTGGCTCACGTATCTTCAAAACCATGCAGGCAAATCCAACTGGAAAATCTAACATAGATTTATAATGTAATAGTCTTTGAGGAGCTACAGGTAAAGCATTTTAAAAGAGAGCGAATTCCCATTCTTGGAAATAYATGAAATCCCCATAGAAAAGTTTATCCCAATTCAGAACAAAAACTGAATACTTCTTACTGATTATAAAGCCAATTTTGCTCGTAAAACATAGATAGAAATCGTAACTTATTAACAAAATTAACTCATTTTGGACACCAAATTCATTTATCAGAGTTCTACCCATTAACCTTTTCAGAAAAAGAAAGCCAAAAAATATTTCAAAACAGATGAGACAAAACCGGTATGTGCTGGACCAGAAAAAGCACAGTGTTCCACTCTCAGAAGAGCAGCAACTTTTTGTTCATTAATACATCTGTGTACACATCTGTATGCACATACACAGAAGAAAAGGTAATAAAGGAACAAAACGAGTATTTACCAGTGTCACTCAGACAGGGCACTCAGTTAAACAGTCCTCCTAAACTCCCTAACTCCAAGCTAGCTGCCTGCCACATTTCGCCCCCCCCCTTCTTAGTACTAGCCACATATAGCCAGACAAGCTTGCATTTTAACTTTGGACAAAAGTAAAGATAAAACTTTTCAATTATTCTGAGTCCACATTTTCCAATAGAGTATTTCTGACCAGCTCATTTGCAAGTTAATCTATACCTGGATCCAGGAAAACCTCAGCCTCAGGCTGAAGTGTCACAGGCACTTTTTGACATGTTCTTTTCTTCACTCTTTAGTCCCAAGTACTTATACTGGAACAAACATCTTTCCTTCCTTTGTCTCATCGACTAAGATTTTAATTTCCTGAGTACTGTGACTTACATGCATTTCCAAGCCTCCCTGCAGAGAGCTCTGAGTTCAGCTGAGGCCTCCGGATGTTGCTGGGCTCCATGGTGAGTGGCAGGCACACAAAAGCACAGTACACGATCCAACATGCAAGTGATTCATGCTGAATCAGAATTTCTGAGAATTCATCATTTCAAAATGCCCACCATGGCTCCATTGATCATGTATAGTGTTTCCTGAAGTATGGCATAGCATCTGCCACCAAATAGAGCAGTTAACTCTCAGAGGGAGGGAAGGTGCATACAACTGGCTGTTCTCTCCCACTGTCTGTTTTTAAGGGGATACAGAAAGGGCAGAGGGGAGATGGATCAGCAGCAATCACTTGACCACACAAAAGCACAGAGCAACAAAGAATGTTTGCAATTCAGCACTAGAAGAGAAGATGAACACAACTACCACACATGAAGAAAGAGTTCTGGTATGATTTACATGGGAAAGCATACCCTAAACTCCGACCTGTGCTGCCGATACGAATTGTACTAGTTTAACCACAGTGGCACATGTGCATGCGGYTAGAGGCATAAAGATGTTTATGCAAGGACATCTTAAACAATATAACAATAAGGGATCTTTATAGCAACATAAAAGCATCCAGACAAGCAAGACTGTATCACACTAACAGAAAAATCACATCCATAATTAGTAGCATCATATTTTCACCAAGCAACCTGCCTCTCAGATGAAGGATACACTCAACCAACACAAGGCAGTTGGACAAAACAGGAGCAGCACCACRTGGGAAATGAGAAAGAAGGGAAACACTGAGTACAGCCCGTACACACAGATCACCTCATATTACTGAACAAACATATTACTGCATTTAAGCTTCACTGCCTCACACAGTTTTGGTCAGTTGATAAGCTGCCTGAAAATATGGCAAAATACTATGACTTATGTATAGACCTGATCTCTCCTGAAAAAGAAAAAAAAAAAAAAAAAGAGCAGAATGTGAAACATTCCTGTTACAGTGGTAAACGTCTTGATTACATATTGGAAGAAGTAAAACTGGAAGACCAAGATACAAGGTTTATCCAGCATGGAAGAAAAGCATTTGTGTCTTTATTGGCAGCACCGTCCTCTAGCACTTCAGCAAACACCATCAAAGCAGCACAGCTGGAACTTGTGACCGAGCGAGCTATCAGTTTATGAAGAACTGCTTCACAGAGAGGGTGCCATTTGGGCCAATCACATACTTTGGGAGTGACGAAAAATGATTCCAAGTCACTATGTTAAAGCTCAGTGCAGTCTTTCCTCTGATTGCTTTCCCCTTATTTTTCACCSTCTTTGTCTTGGCACCCACATATTTGCACTTCTCATCTGGTCTATCTATTGTCTACTTAATAGTAAGACAGTACTAATGATTCTGGCTCAGTCTATCATCACACAAATGCTGAGGAGATTTTACTCAAAGTGATTTGGATGTGAAAGCTGATGAGGGAAGAAATCTGCATCACTTTCAGAAAGTTTCAGCACATAAAAGTGTTTCAGTTCCGCACTCCGTCTACCCCTCTCCAAGTTACATACAAAGTACCCATTTGGGAATAAACAGATCAATATACACAAAGAAGTTCTCACTACTTCAGTATATTCAAATCACACAGAAGAAATAATAAAAAAAAATGTTGCAATGCCAACAACATACCATTACAATAAAGCCTATGCAATAAAACAGAATAAAATAGAACTATAAGGACATGAATATTATTACGCTCTTGATGCCCAATTTGCCAACATTTTGCGTCAGCACAACTGATGTACAACTTATTCCTTTTCTGTTTGTCTTTAACAAATTTTGCTGAGGCAAAACTAAATCATGTGAGACATATCCTTTGCATTCCCAGTAGGACTGTAATACACAGTTTGTACAAAATAAAAGCAATCTTTGCTTAAGGAAAAAAAAATAATGTTTATAGTCAACAGGTGACCTGTAAAGGAATTTGTTCTGGAGCAAATCTTACATTCAGGGTTGCTCATTGGTTGTAAATAAAAGAAGTTTCTGAATATTCAGGAGTAAGGATTTCAGTGGGCTACCTATACCTGTTTCCTACATTAGCATCCCAGGGGTTAGAATCCTGTCTGTGGAAAATACTGGGATCTTGTCTTCATCACACTGAAGAACACTGCAAACAATCAATTTATCCACCAAAATCCCCACAATGCTGCTGCCCTTGAGCTACCTCTTTACCAGCAGAAGAGGCAGCAATGGCACATGCAGCAGATAGGCCAAGTATGTGTTCAAATAGGCAAAGTAGTCAGTATCACATCTGGCAAATCTGAGTCTTCCTGCTGTAAAACTACCCCAGGAAAGTACTGCCCAGGAATCTCTCCTCATTCCAGTGCTTCAGTTTAAACTGGCCAAAACTCACCTGCCAAATGTAAGAACAGCTGGGAAAATGCAGCTACCATCTATCTTCAGTGATCAACTTCTTGAAAGATTTGCTTCTTTCACTACTCTCCAGAAACACACTAAAAAAGCTACCATAGATTAGCATCTATTTAACGTAACTGTATTAACACATACTTTGCAGTAGTYCGTATAACAAAGAAAATCTAATTCTATTATCCTGAATAAAGCCTGTAYTGTGTAAAACCAAGAGCGAACATGCATATGTATTTCAAGGAGAACTAYTGCAATGTAAGTTTTTACTTCAAGATTACCTAGGGAAGTCTTTGGGAAATGTTCATCATTCACAGGGCAACGGAATAAAAAGACCACACACATTCTTGGAAGCATTTTTGGAGGTACRCATATATACAGAAAGATATTGTTTCATGGTACCAAGACATGTCCATCATTAACACCATTATATTCAATTCTGCAGCTTGAAATGAATATTCTAGTTCATTGGATATTGGCATAAAGCTGAATTAAATGGAGCATGAAATTATGGGCAAGTATTCTTGTGCTACTTGCTCTTTAAATGCATCTACATTTTTCCATGAGATGATCTCAAAGTACATTATCAATACTCCTGTTTACAGATAGGGAGTCCAAGATACAGAACAGGTAAAGTTTGCTATATGTAAATAGCAAGCACTTCAACAATAGAGATTTCACACTCAGCGGGCCTCAGATCAGCCAGCCAGTACTACCTCACCTTTCACATCAGCTAGCCTCATAGGATACGATCATGCAAACAACTTCACAAGCAGCATGGGAGGATCTGTCAACAATCAAGATCGTAAACTCCTGCACACTTATTTCTCTGACAAATCCTCTCTCTAGTTATTGGTTATCAAAGAGCTTTCAGCTGCTTTGGCAAAACAAATCAGAGACCAGTGAAATGTTTCTGGAGAGTTCAAGCTAATTACAAGGAAGGTTTCTGACTGTTTTTTTTCCAAGTTTATTATTATTATTATTAAAAAAGGTTGGGCAGGTAACTTCTTTTTCTCCACTCCCCTCAGTGTTTGACGTTCTGCTTCATCCACCTTTAAAGACAAGAGTATTGAAACAACTTACCCAGGAAAGGGAAAAAMCAAAATTTCTACTACTGTTTCAGTTTCTTCAGATGAGTATCTACAGTATTTCTGGTAGCGTTCAGGCGATTCATTCAGCTGTACTCTGAACTTTCGGGTAACCCCTTTCAGCACATTATTTGTAACRTTCTGATGGATAAGGAAAATTTTGGAGTTGAATGAAGTTAGGAAGCAGATYAGACGGTAGGAGATAACATTTTTATACAACTTTAAAGCATGGTGCACTAAATCTTCAAAACACAGTATGAATTTGAGCTAAGCTAAAGCAACCTAAACATAAGAAGATCTGGTGCTTATTAGCTAAAAACACTGAGTAATAGAAGCTTGGAAAAAGATTCTCTGCAAATCATGCAGAAGAACAGAGATTTATAACAAAGTAACTTAGTGATCACTAACCACAGATATCAAAATAACAATCAAGTCATGACAAAGAGCTGTGATTAGTGTTCAGCCTATCTCACAGATTTTGTTTGTATTTCAGTGCAACAGGTCTTGGGTTTTCAGGTGGGGGAGAGGAAGAGAAGGGCAGAGCGTAATTTTTATTTTTCATTTCCTTGCAGCCAAGACAAAATCTTAAACATTAATACAATTAAAATAAACATGTTTACATTTACAATGAAAAAAYTGTTAAACCTGGATAAATAGAACTGCTCTCAAGCTCCACCAAGGTAAGCTTAAACTACCTTATATTTTCACTTTCAGTCCAAATATAGAGCAKTACTGTCAAAGGCAGACAAAACCTCAAGGTGTACATAGGAGATTCAGCTGCTTTTGCCTCTTCTCTTCCAGACTTTAACAAAAAAAGCCTTCAAATTTCCTGGACATCTTTCTCCATATTTCTCCAAGCTACATTTAAGTGCAGCCCAACCATCATGCTGCACCTTCTTGATAGTATGGGAGATGTGCTAAATTCCTGAATCAGAGCACCTCTGAGACGCTTTAACACTTTCACAGTCACAATATACCTTGCAACTATTTCAAGTGAGAACACTACAAAAGCATTTTYACATGACACCAAAGCAGCAGACGATTAAAAATAGTCTTCCTGTTCCACCTGCCACACAGTATAAAAGTTAAGGGAAGTTGTTCCTCTAGGAGAACAAGTGCAGCCTCAATATTTAAGCAACTAGCCTTGGAGTAGAGACAAATTAGCTCACGGCCTTCATCTAYGAACGCAGCTCATTTGGTGGGTCCTGCCTTAAAGCAGCAGCTCTTTAGAGACCACACTGAAGCATATCTCAAGTCCCAGATTAGCCAGACATCTAGGCAGCAAGGGAGAGATGCAGAGATTCAAATCCTGAGTCCTGGTCCTGGGGCTATTTTCACTGATTAATCACTTACTAYAGAATACAGAAATAGCCCCTGGCACACAGAACAGAACAAAACATTGATTCTGACTTTCTGAATATTTCATTTTGATACAGGAACAGTTCTATGCTTTTGAAGTCTGTAGAGACATATGCATACAATAGTAAAGGAAGGAAGCAAGTGATCTTTTACATCAAACAACAGCAAAATGACCTGTAGTTCCAACAGTTTCCCAGCATTAAKTAATACTTTGAGAGCTGCACCCTTATAGATTATTTTATAATAAACTTTAAAGATGAAGCATCCAAAGGCACAGCACACTGAAGTACCTATCTCATTCTCCATGATAAATAATGATTGCTAATTTCCTTAATAAATCATGATAATAAAATAAGCTATGCTCTCTAAGAAAAATCTATTAAAAAAYGTTAAGTGAGAAAAACCTTTGTAAAGATCAAACTGGTGTGTGTTTGGGTGTGTGCATGCTGAGGAAAAAAAAAAGCTATTTCAACCAGCGAGCACACTTGGAGATTACAAAAATTCACTGGACATTTTAAAGCACCAACAGAAGTGGGCAAAAAAAAAAAAAAAGTGATAGGCATTTTTGAGTCAAAATGAAGTCTAAAAGCTAGAAGTTTGAGAGGAAATACACAATCAAGAAACAGAGTTTTTACATAATAAAAATCTACCTGAATATCAAATAATTTTGATCTAAAAAGGAAACAGATAAATAATTAAGATTTCAGTAATGTTCACCATCATAAATTTTYGTGGAAAAAAATAACAAAAAACATGAGCTCATGGTAATAATTCCTCTTTATTAGCTGCACTAATGTGTTCCAAATTACAGGTGGGAAAAAGGCAGTTTTGACTGCCAGGACTTTTTTTTTTTTTTCTTTTAATCTGTATTTCCACCAACTTTAAACTGATTCTCCAAAGTCACTGAAAAACTTCAACCCACTGCACTTATATCTACATATGTCCCAATTCCTGCACATTTCCCCTATTTTATTACAGAAAGCTCCAACACCAATTTTACAGATTATTTCTAGTTGATACCATTACCCTGACAGAGAACTAGTAAAGGTCTGAGGTCACATAGAAGCTGGTGAGATAAATTTTATTTCTGTCTGTTTTGCAACTAGCTGCAGTATTTTAATGAGATGCAGAAGCAGCCTCCAATTTTGAAGGCTTCTGGTACAGTCCCCATCAGAATAGTTGCACAAAAAAAACCTAATAATGAAGTTTARGGAGTAGAGTTGAACATACAAACACCACAGAGCAGCTGGGCTGACATGAAAGAAATCTGGCATCCAACTGAAGGCACTCTATATAGCTTCAAGAAATATGAGAGTGTCGTATGGAAAAAAAAACAAATAAACAAACGTCACCCCCAAGAAAAGTCTTATCTCACCCTCAGCTTGTATAACCAGGAGTCTGGATCAGGAAAGGAGGAAGCAACTCCAGCTTTAAGATCCATGTATCTGTCCCTCTACCTCTAGATTCCTCCAAATACAATCCTGTGCATTGTCAGTAGTAGAATACCATATTTATCAACCGTTCTCCATAAATAAACTGTATAGAAGCAGGGTCAAGATCAATTAGAAAAAAAAGTTAATGACTATTTTCCTAACTCAAAGCATTAAATGCTGCCTTATGAGTCAACGTTCCTTTCTCAAGAAAAGGCAAAGTATTAGAAATTGAGTTAAATGTGTTAATAACGTTTTTAAAAGCAGAAGGAATAAGCAAATTAAGAAATACAGATCTGTCTGCACTCTTCAAGATGGATACACAACACATTAGGGAGAGCCATAGCAATATTTACTTAAAGCATGAGGTTAAAAAAAAWACACACAGAGAGGTCAGTTAGTAAATAACATTCTGTATTAAAGAAGCAAAGACAGATCTGTGGGAAAATATTGTGGTTGCGGGGCACACTGGTCAATGTTTGAAATCCTGACAATAGATCGGGGAGATAAAGCAGCTTCAGGGAAAAGCAGGCATTTTCTTTTCAGCTACAGTCCTTTCATATTGTCACAGGACAGCAAGTTGCCCTGGAGATTTTTGGCACCGACTTCTCTTAGCCTTGTAGCTATGTTTAGATCACAGCAAGCCCACGACCACACAAAGGGAGAAAATCCCAGGAGGTTTTCCCTCCCAAGCAACTTCTCAAGTGAAAACTATCCTGTGCAGAGTTAGACCTCCAGAGTACAGGGAGAACAGAATTTTCTTCAGTTGAGCATGACCACTGCTTCATATGCTGTGATCACATCATCATAGAGTACTAAACACTTTTATCAGCCTGTCTTGTATCTGCCTTGTCTCTTACCATCATCCTATTTGCCAAGGACAACTTTTCATTGCAGTTGGTACACATTTCACGACCACACGACTGTTCCGTCACTTACATGTTCCAGCGTCCTCCTGACATACATAGCTTACCTCATCAGCAAGGAAAACAACCGCTAAAATCCCTCCTTTCAGCCCAATTATTTTGCTACTATGCAGTGAAATTGTCCTTCTTGTTCTTTCCACATATGTATCAGACACTCATTTTCAAACTCTGGCTCCTGTGTCCCTATTTAAAATGAACTGAAGCCAACAGGAATCTTTCCACCAACTTCAGTCTGGTTGAACAGCAGATTCACTTCTGGTCAGAGTTACCAGCACTACTGTACACTGTAATTTTGACGTTAAAATATAGRAAGTGTTCACTGATCAGTATCAACAGTGCTCAGTGTTCAGAACAATTACAAGAACTCCAGGATAGAACCACAAAGGCCCTTTATGTGGCCCTCAGAACAAGATCCCATAAATATAAGCCATATATTTTCCACGTGGGCTCTAAGCACCTCATCCTCAAGTTTACCCGCTATTGTGGCATGTTTGAACTTTGTACAACACCCAGAAAGCACTGTTAAGTGCACAGTCTTAACACGGGATGCAGATTTTTGTAAGATCAAGATCTTACAAAAGCCAAAAGAAAAAGTTATCTGATCATCCTAATTAAGATAAGCAAGTGAATATTAACCAATTGGCCTTTAGGAGGCAAGAGAAAGGAAGCAACGGCTGCCCTTCCGTTCCTTGTTCCTTTCTCACGGGGAGTTCTTCCATCAGTAATACAGGCACCATGTCCAGCATGCAGCAGTAGAACAGCTGAGTTCTGACAACAATTTCTTATTTTTAGCACTGTCTTGTGCAAATCCTGAGGCGTTTCTTTAAGGAAGAAAGGCACAACATATGGCAGGACAGCGTATCTGATAGTTCACCTTACCTTTGCCTTATTGATGCAATATTTTGCAACAATTTAGAGGCTGAAGACATCTGCTGAGATAAAGGACCTGCATGTTCATCTGCTGACACAAGCAGGTTTTTGAAGTGTGGCTTTAATATATTTGGTAAAAGCAGTGAATTACTTGACATCATGATGTCCCCTTGAGACGGTTCAAAAATCCTACCTGCAAATGGCACAYAAGGTTTATTCAGCATGTGAGAAAGAGAAGGAAAACATCTGCTGAGCTGCTGTGGCCAAAAGACAGGAAACTTTACTTTCCTTAAGATGAAGTATCACTGATTTAACTCAATGGTGCAATACCCTGTTTCATTAGGGAGAAAATGCAAGGCAGATTTAGTAGGCGCAGTCAGGTAACTACCCTGAACTGCTTTTAGAAGCTGCAATCCAAAGCCAAGCCCAGAAACTGCTAAATTAAAACATAACTTGAAGATGTTATTTCCATTTTACATAGAATAACAATTTCCCCTGTAGCCAATCTCAATGTGAGACAATAAACCAACATCAGTTTTCAWATTTAGAATATTAACTATTCTGCATGCATAACCTCACTGAAGATGCTATCCTGCTAACATGCCAGATATCAAATAGCTGTACTGTAAGAAATAATACCGGGTCACATCCTCAGCAGCTGTAAATCACATTCACGTCACTTCAAGAGAACTAATCTGATGTATATCAACTACAGATCTAGCACACCATTTCTTGCTGAACGTGCACAGATACAAGTGCTTTGAAAAAAAAAAAACAGTGCATATAATGGCCCTGTCATTCATTTTAGGATCGTATTTTCACGATGACTGGTGAAAGTTGTCTTTTCTTTTGCATTTTCCCAGCTTTATTGGTAGCAATTACAAGTGATTTTATGTCTGTTCATAGAAGGTTGTAATTGAAATAGAAAACATCCTTAACTGACGTGGGTATTCGTTGTGCTACGGATCTGATTGCTGACTCAGAAGCTGATTGAAAATACCCTTACTAAATAACTGGCTTTGGATCTCATAGATTTGCGATGATGGCAGAAAGTCTTCTTTGACTAACATTTGCTTAAAGAAATTCACAGAACAAATGCAGCACTAGGCCCAACTCCCCACTAGCACCTCTACTGTTCCCATTCCTCCTTACTAAAGCAATTCTAATTCTACCGATCTCAGTGTAGCTCTAGCAGTTTAAAAGAGAAGGAAGGTTATCTCTATTAAGTAGTAGGTCACCTGCAACCTTGGAACACCACTTCTATCTCAAAGAGTATCAAATGTCTTCAGTCCTTCAGCATGTACCAGTGTACAGCAGGTGGGCTTGATGAGTTTCATTAGATCCGTGATCGTAGTAGCACAACGGAAAAACAAAGACAAGTTATATCCCTGTGTCTGATCTATGTATCCTTCCTCCACTCCTACCATTCCAGTTCCAGCATACGGTTAAACAGCATATTGCGCTTAGATATCATGCCTAGGAGAAAAAAGCAAGTAMACAGGCCAGAAGAGTGCAGTTTGAAAATTAATTTCATAGGGGACAAGCATTGCCATTTTTCCCCTGTAACAGCAGACTGTGACTAAGCAAAACTGGCTCCTCCATAAAACATCCAGAACGAAAACATGAGAAGTACTYAAGCAAGTAATAAAAGTGCTTGCACATTTAGAGGGGACTACCAGGCAGACATCAGATGAGGAATAGTGCATGCACAATATCTATTTTCATGCCAATTCTCTTGCCATTTCCAAACAAGCGGGGGTCTCCACCACTAATAGCTTCACCCTTCTTTCACTTTGCACCCCRTTCATTTCCTCTACAGAACTGAGGACATGCTGCCTTGGAACTACTGCAAGTCTGTGGTCACCAGTGACTGCTCTGAAGATTACTTTGTCAGATGTACCACCCAAGAACTCGACTACTGCAAAGGTGGCAGAAGGTTCCTTGGTCAAACRGAGAAGCAGCAGCCTGCAGTTAGAGCAGAAGGCAGCAACACAAGGATATGGCTCTAATACACGATTGGACTTGCATTGACAGACGGTCTTTAAAACAACTTTCTTCCACAGTTCTGCACTACAAGAGACTAGGAAGAGCAGGCATGAACATTTTCTCTCATTCTGGAGCCACCATTCACTGTATCTGTACTGCTGAGGAGGGAGAGCAGTTATATATGCGATTATACTGTTATTATAGGAAGAACTATAAAATAATAAAAATATTTGATAAAGTACTATAAATAAAAATAAATWTGATCTATCATCATTTTGGTTTTAAAAAAGAAATCATAAACAGATCCTTCCTGCTTTCAAAGTGAATTAATGTACTAAAATGTAGTGCTCTCCTCACAATTCTCATGCACAGTAGTTTTTTTTTTTCTTCCTCTTTTCCACATTGCAACTTATAGCATCTTGCTAAGTATGCTTCCCGTTTCCAGAGACATTTTCTTCTAATGCAATAGCAAACTACTTTTAGAGCAGTTAGATAGCACAGCAATCAATTCATACTTACTGTCAAGTTTAAGGACATGTTCTGGAGGGCTTTGGGGTATTAAATTTAGATACTGAATTTTGAAAGTCTCAGATTCTGAAACCTCTTCCAAACTAAGTGGTATGCAAACAATCCGATGGGAACTTCCTAGAGTTTTCCTRGAGCTTTCTCTGAAAGTAGTTGGGGGGGGGGGAAAGGAAGTACCTCACAAAGGGTGCTCAGCTCAAAACTCACTAATAAAATAGACTGCTGACAGCACAGCCATCTTTTCCAGCTATTGTATTCTTTTGATAGAGASACACATCTTCCCACCACAAACCTCATTTCTCCTCACCAGTGTAGGCTAGAAGTCCTTTCTGCTAGAGTTTTATCCCTGCACTGCATTCATCATTTAGTCATAATAATGCTGTGGCAAACAAATCTGCTGCACAGTAGGTGCTATGCTATACTAAAGTGTTTTAACTTCCACCTTGATACTTTAAACTTAAAAAAAAAAAAAAAAAGAAAGAAAAAAGAAAGAAAGAAAGAAAAAAGTCTTAACAGCTGCTGACCAAGGTCCACAGCAAGGTCTAGAAAGTCACTTAAACAACACCAAAGATGTTATCAGTAACCTTTTAACAGGAGCTACCACTTTTGAAAGGCCTTCTCAGAAAAATGCTTAATTACAAACATCACTGCTCATAGCACCTGACTTTTGGTTGTCCAATCCTCCCTCTTATAACTAAGCTAATAAACACTCGCCCAGTGAAATAATGTCTTCAAAGTAATAAGCAGCATTCAAAACCCTTGAAAAATTCTAGCCCCAAAAAAGCGAGAACACTAACTCTACAAGACATGTACGTCAGGTACCGCTGCAAGCCCTCTGAAAGTCTCAGTCCTTATTTTTAATAAGTGCTTATTTATTTATATTTTTAATTAGCTTCATGTCATGGCTGGGGGAGCCAATGGGTCATGGGTGGAAATTATCATAACCACACTCACGTAAGTTATTGTAAACCTATAAAACATACTGGCAATAAGCTTTTTCCAGTATATTCCTGGATTAAGAATATGACATTTCCCACAGTAAACACAGCAAAGGTCTTACTGTTTCAAAAGCGACCACTCTGATAGAAATCGTTTCCTAAATGTGTACGTTGTCCTTGACAGAAAACAACAATCTTAAACATTTTGAACTAAAATGTTAAGTTTCCTCTAGGCAAGGGCATAAGGAATTTCAATACTTCAAACAAAAAGTCTTATACTAAAAAAAANAAAAAAAAAAAAAAAAAAAAAAAAAAAAAAAAAAAAGCATCTTAAATTTTCAGACCAAGTTATCAAATATAAGTAGTGTCTCCTGGGGAGCCACAGTGTTGCAGTGTTGCAGTAAAATTCAAAACATAGTGCATTTTAGTTTTGTCTTAAAATATTTCCCCTGCCTCACTTAAAGGACTTGGGTGATTGATAAACTCAAAGGTAGAGCACTTCAGTTTCCTGCAGAAATGCAGGATGACTTTTAAATGGCTCTTGGCTTATTTATGAAGGATGGATTTCCTATTAGATAAATAACTGAAATTTTATTTGATAAAAGTTCTTCTAGGGAAGACAAAAACAAAGGAAAAAAAGCAAGGAGGAGGAAAGCTTCTTGAGAGGAGGAGACAATGGRATAAGCCTAGGATGCTCTTTCCTACAGATAGCTTGTCCAGCGGACCTAGCAAGTTAGCACATGCTATCCCTTCCCTACACGAAATTCCAGGTAAATGTGCTTTCAGAGTGCTTGGCAAATTGCCAAGTTAGGTCTAAACACAACTGAAGAAAAGGCAGGACAAGCATCACATCACATTAGAGCAAACACACCTAAGCCCTACTACTCTTTCTTCCTTTCCTTGGAAATTCCAGGCCTGGCTGGAATTGTGCCTGAACTCACTTCCCGGTTTTTGAAAAAGTGACTAGTGCTCATCCATTCCACCTAAACTCTCCAGCCACTGAGGTATTCTTTTTGTATATTGTGAGAATAGCTTCCCAGGGGAAGAGGAAAACAGAGAGCTGAATCCAGATCTCTGATGTCCTGATACACACTGTGAATCACTAAGGCAGCACTTCTCAAACCAAGCTGTAACCCCTCCAGAGATCACTAAGTGTTAAGCAGCAGGAGCAGCTAAGTTCTGCAGGAGCAGAAGAGTGAGAACAGCCTGATAATTACAAGCTGGCAGTGCTCACAGGACTGGGGCCTGCTAACTAACTTCAGCTGGGACAGCCACTGTTTCCTGAGGGAGGGGAGAGTTGGTAAATGCTTGCAGCTTGTAATCACCTCACACATCTCACTCTCTAATGTTTTTCCCAGAGCATTAACACTGAGATCCACGTGGAGACAGAGAAAGCAAAGGGAGTGCAAAGAGCATAAAACCTTGCTGAGGCATTGAAATTGGCACCATTTCCTCATCCATCCACATTCTGGGGCAGCTGCAGCTCCTTTTGCTAAGGAAAAGATGAAGCTACTTATCCTCAGGACAGGATTCCATGGGCTGCAAAAGAAAGAGTTAACTCCCTGCAGCAAGGCACTCCAGACCAGAATAAGAGTGCAATCTGAAGTACATACCTGTTAACTTATTAAGTAGCTCCGTGACCATTATGGGGGATTGATAAGAATGCACTCCAGTAGCACACAATCTTTAAAGGCAATGCAACCAGAGGCAGAACCCCACACACCAAATCTGTTCTTACTGAAACCAGCAGTGAAGTTCACAACTGCCTAACATTTTCTCAGATCCCTGTTTGAACAACAGAAAGTTTAGAAAGAGTGAGCTTAGATCATTTCCATCAAAAAATGAAGGGCTAAAAGGTTCTTATTGATAGAGAAGGCCTTAAAGTTAGTCTCCCAATGGCTTAAAGAAACCTCAGGGAAGCAGCAGCATCTTACCACCAAACATTAGGCTTTTGACAGGCAAGAGAAACAGAGTTGGGGAAATTCGTATCACCCTCTCCTTTGTTCCTCCTCCTGAAGGATTTTCGATTCTGCTCTCCTCCCCCTTCATTCCCTGGTGTGGCTTGTATTTTATGTCTTCTATCCCTTCAATAAATTCCTAGAGAAATTCTTCCAGCACATTTCAGATTATACTGTCAGCTCCTCAGCTTTTAACTAGTCTTTCACAACTGACTGCTTAGTTGTCTTAGTAATATCTTCTGTTAGTGCTGTTTCTTGCTTCACTGACTTCTTTTCTTTGGTAAATTTTCATCTAATTCTGCTGCATGGGAAGATTACACTTCTTTCATAGTACTGCAGTTCACTCTGACTTGGCTTGTACTGTTGTCTCTATCTACTATTTTTTTCTTGGAAAGGGAAAAAGTAACTGCAATTCTAGCCACAAGTTGTGTTTGTCTACCAAATAAAGCAAAGTAGTTGCACTGAAAAGCTAATTGTCCAATTTCAATCACAGCATCTATTTTAGTGAGGTCCCATGAATCTGCAGATTGTCTCCTGAATAATTCATCTCACAGAACTTTTCTGCCCAACTGGAAGGATTCCTTAAAATATTTCTTTCAAGCAGCTGTAGTGTAAAGGTATTCATGTGAATGGCTACATCAATATTTGTATACCCCAGAAACAGACATGAAAGACAATTTTCATCCAAGAAATGTGCATAAACAGGCTTGGTTTTGACTTTTTTTGTATACAACACTGATTACTCTTTCAGTTAAGTTCCCATGGGGATTTTTCGCTGGAAGTAGATGTTCTGGTTGCAATGGCAGACCAGTATTTTTTGACAGTACTAGGAAGAGTCCAGTAAGTATGGAACTTCAGTTGATGCAGGCTATCAAAAGCTGCACCTGGGAAGGAAGTCTTGGAGAAGGTCACGTCAGGAAAATATTCTTTCACATTATTTCCAAATAGTTTTTCAATCCCAGCAGTCTCTCACTTTGCCACAACTGACAAGTCTCGAGTACCTGATTATGAAAGAAATGGCTTCAGAACAAGAAAATAAGTGACCAACTCTTCTGATACACAGGGCTGCAGAAGTGAGGAGATGGAAGCGCTGAATTATTTTTAGAACATCTTTGAGCGAGCTCACAAACCACAGGCCTGTGATTCTTTCTTTTTTATTTATTTATACAGCTAGATGTAGTAAAGGATCAGRGGGCCTAAGGTACAGCTGTATTCTTTCCACATTAGTAATGCCGACTTTCCAGCTGCCATACTGCAGATTTCAGTTTTTGCCACGGAACTGAACCAAATGGCTGGAACATACAACTCCTTCAGAGGTGTACATTTGGGCTTTCTGAATTCTAACATAAACAGAAAGTAAGGAAGACTAATTCCTCTCAGTTAAAAGGATTCACAGAGAGGTCTCACTACAGGGCAAGGCCTTTCCAACAACCTAAATGAAACTTGGTCGAGAACTGGCATCTAAGTGAAAACACTCATAACCTCAGTAAGTGCTTTTGCGCATGGGCCTCCTCCTCAATTTCTGAATCACAAAGGCTAGTTATCTATTTTCTGGCACAAGCAGCTCTCTACACCATGAGCTGTACTCCATTTGCACCCCATGTGTTGAGTGGGTGTCTTCATGATCACAGTTCAGCAATAAAATCAGCTTTCARTTATAAGCACTAGTACACAAGTATATTAATGTGCTGGAACAAATACAGCTCGTGCTGTGAAAAGCATATGCTGAACACTTCCAAAACAACTTCTTGCTGTCAGAGAAGGGTTGGAAGAACAATGTCAGCCCCGCACCACTCTGAAAAGAAACCTCATAGCCCTTTCGGGAAGGAGCAAGGRTTAGAGAAAAGAAATCAAGTTGTCTGGAACGAGCAGAAATAAAGTCATRGTCAATTAATTTCTATATTCACCTCTTCTGAAAAACTTTTATCCCAAACAACTCTGAACYGAACACGCTCGTTCAAAAGACAAATCTGACCAAGAATAGGGCAAAATAAAGAACTTTCAAACTACTTCCTGCCACACACAGACCTTAGGACAGCTTACGAACAACTTCAGGAATGCAYTGACCTCCATCATCCAATAGCCACCGTTCATCACTTTAGCACCAGGAAATAGCTGCAGGTTGAACAGGAAAGTCCGCATCAAACCCACTTAACGTGGCTACAAAGCTTGTGTGAGAGGTCACAGAGAACCACAACRGTGGTTCTAAGCCCCTGAAAGTTTCTACAGGACTTCTGCACAAAATACCTAAAAGTTAATATTGCTTGATCCAAGAAAAGCAGTAAAAAGGTTATCAAGCTCAGTATAGCTTAAACAGCACTGTGGATGGAAACTGTAATCGGAAGCGGAAAGCGTGACATTGTACTATTCGGATGCAACCTGGACCAGCCTGTGAGGATTGCTACACGTGCATATGTGCGTTTCACTAATACTCTGTGCATACTAATATCTGAATAGCAGTTCTAAACAATCTGCGAACCAATTCCTTTTTACTTGGGGGGAATGCAGGAAGATGATTAAATACCCTGGGGCAGAAAAAGAAACTGCTGAATGAGGAACAGACAACATTGTTTGAATAGTGAAAGGTCACACTTCACTAGTTCCTTCATTTTTTAAAAAAAGAGCATTAGTGCTGAGACAGACAAGTCAAATAAAATGAACAAAAAACAATAATAAAAACAACATGTGGGAAGTTCTGCTTCAAAGGCCAATGTCAAAAATGAAAAGTCACAGAGTATACTCTGTGTGTTGTGGTTTTCTGTTTTTTCTGTTTTTTTTTTTTTAATCAAAATTAACGTAGGGACAGGAAACAAAAAGGAACCATACGTAACACTATTCAACACAAAAGGATTATTATGAATACCATGAGAAGACTCCCAGTCCCTAACCCCCCATGATTTAGACTGTATAAAATCACAGCAGTGATTTTCATCCAAGGAGCTGCAAAAGACAATAAAKGAATGTAACCTTGTAAGGCAAGCACTGTTACCTTATTCTGCTGGAGGACAAAGCACTGCACAGAATGATAAAGGGACTATTCATAAATATCCAGTATTTACATAATAACTCAAACTCAGCTTTATCAGACTTCAATAGGCAGCCAGTTTATATAGTCCTAAACGTATCTCAAAACACAACTCGTTTTTGGACTCCTCCCRTTCTCAGTGCCTTGGCTCACAATAACTCAACTGAAAATAGCTTAGACTTAAATTTTCAGAGGTGAGAGTCACAGGGACTGCAATGCACACATCTCAAATGCCTAGGCTCCAAAAGCCTGGGCAGATCTGGAGGCACTGAACTCTTAAGCGTTACTACTCTGTTCCATGGAACAGTTCAGCAATTGCATCAGGAAAAGGAATTCAAATACTTATTTTGCAGTAAACAGTATAAACATCATTTTAGTGCTAAAGAGCCCGGTATTTTGGGCAGAAAGAAGAAAAATACAAGGAAATTCTGACAGAAAAACATGTACACRTGTGTGTGTRTATATATATAYACACACACATTATATACACATGCATATACACAGATACATGTGTATACACACGTGTGTATATATACTCACACACGTACGTATACATACGTGTGTATATACACACACACAGCTGTCCTCAAATATTAGCCCTGAGGCTTACAAACCAATTCACTGAGAATGCCAGTTGTTACTCACCCTACCTTCTTGTCAAAGAGAAGGCTAGTAAAGTTAATTTGCATATTCAATACAACTGGCAAAACATTTCTAGGAGACAGAGCATCAGAGCATCAACAGCATACTATTTTGAGAGCAAAATAAGAAAGACAAAGGAAAAATAACAGTATACRTCTTCAAAGATCATATTTTCATTTTTGCTAGACCAGAAAGTCCATTTACATGACCTTCCTTTAGCTGCTTTATTTAGTTCATACTTAAACCAGTTTGAAGTGTCACAGCTTGACTGCAGAAATACCTTAAAGACATGAGAACGATAGATTTCAGATTATACAACACCTCTTACAAGTTTATAAACAAGCAGACTCTAACATTTGGCAGTGTCACCTGCCAGGACACCAACTGATCTCTTTGCTTTGTCCTCTGGAATATAGTCTGAAGCAATACCACCCCTATTGACTTATCTGGGTTTTAAATGTGGATGATKAATATCAATGCTTACAAAATAAATACGCTCTCAGTTGTAGCACCAGTATTTCAACAGAGCTTAAAACATCAGTCCTCACACGCTTTACTCCGAGCTCTTCACTTTGTTTCCTGTGGCCACGCAAACGCAATCCCAGTATCTGTCATATCTTTGTGCTACTCTGTACCAGGACCAGACAGTTGCCCATCCCATGGAAGGTAGCATGCAGGCAAAACCAGGAYGAGCTGCCAACTTATGAGAAATGTATTTCAAGGCACCAGTAGAGACAAAAATGAATAACCCATCCTCTGTGAAAAACTGCTAGCAGTATTTCAATCCTAGCAATTGCTTTACTTTGTCAAGGCTGTCTTAAAAAAAAAAAAAAAAAAGAGAGAGAGAGAGCGCGAGAGAGCACGAGCACGAAGCAGGCCAAAAATGTCCCAACTCRTACACCTTAAGTAGTTACTGACATAAATCTGCATTTTGGCACCTAAGTCCAAGTGGCTTTATTTCATCACTCACAGCTACTAGAGGCTTTGGCATGAGCCAGGTACAAGATTCAACACCTCTACAAATCACAGTACTTTTTTATTTATATGCCTACTTTCAGTACAAAACCTTAAGAGAACTAAAGAGCTTCTGAAACAGCAAAGTGAAATCATCCTCCTAAAAGCCAAGTTTGTCCCCAAATGCATGATACAGTTAAAGGGGGGAAAAAAAGCCTCATGAATAAAGTACAAACATGCTAAARGTGTTTCAGAATTTCATAGTCTTTTATGAAATTGCTTCAGAAACAAATATAGAACAGAAATACAAAAAATAATCTCCTAGTTACCCAATACACAGGCAGATTTCTGTTGCTAGAAGATCTGTAAAGCTAGTAAGAAACAGCAAAAGCATACACCACTAGACAAACACTTCCCAAAATTTAACTTTAAGTGTTTATCTAAACAAGGTTTCATCTGGTTGCATGTTGATGTTTCTTCAGTATCTAATAAAATCCTATGTATCTACATATGAGAGAGATTCATATACAATTTTACTTCAAAGTAATACATTTACATCTAACTGTAGACCTTCATAAAAGAAGACATTGGATTCAGTGTCTCAGTCACRTAAGTTACATAACAGTGAAGACTGACTTAGTCTGGGAAGGAGAACCGAGCCTTCTGTCCTTCAGCTAAACCCCAAACAAGCTTTTCCTGAAGTTGTCAGAAGCACTGGGCTTTGCTATAGCACAGCTGTAGGCCTCAAATGCAATTACTTCACCACTGCATTGGGAGAAGAAAGCAAGCCCTGTAAGACTGCATCTTTGGTGCTTTTGACTGAAACCACTGCAGACAAAAACAGAGTGAACAAGAAAACCCAGAGGTGTGGGTTTTGGCAGATGACAAAACTGAAAGATTAAAAGATTTAGAGAAGTCTATGAAAATTGTGGCAGCCCTAGAAATAGAAAACAAGTCAAAAGAGCTGCCACAGCTCTGAACTGCAAAACTACCTGATGGCTCTCAAAATTCTACCTGCCAGCAATTTAGCTTCCCAGACATGGTARGTTGAGGGAAGGCGACATAAGCAGCACGTTTGCTTAAGCAGAGGTATTTGGAACCAGTCACCTAAAAAACAGCATCTCTTTCAAGTACCATTAGCACGCATAGCCTCATTCCAAATTATCACACGTGCTTTGAATAACTCACAAATTCAGTTAACTTTTGCAATAATGCTCTTTCAATTCCCTGCATTGTGCACAATTAGAAGGAGAAGCACCAACATCTCTCCTCTCAGGGTACTTTTGCTTGCAATGGAGAGAACAGATCAGGGAAGATTTCTCATTTGGTTTTACATTCCAAAGATTTAGATAGTTTAGACAGGTATCTATCCAAATATGCAGATGCCTATYCAATCCTACCCTGAGAACGGCTGGTATGTCTCTCTCCGCTAATCTCAGCGTGGAATTTAACACTCGGTCATTTGCAAAGAATATCATTATAATAACAGAAATCTTTATTTAAAACATTGCCTTGGTTGAGCATATTGAAAATTAACCTAACATTGGATCTGCAGCTGATGCTTCGATTTACAATTCACATGGGACTGAGACACCTTGTAAGGTGCTTGGGAGGTGYTGTGCGCATCTTTCTTTTTTAAAGTTTTTACATTTAGGATTTTTTTTTCTCCCGTGTTTCAGACCTGAAAAGAAGTCACAGGCCTGCCCACTGACTTTTTTTTGACCTCTTATGCTGTAAAATACTCTGGATACAGTTCAACTTACTTTGCAAATACTTATTATTTTTCCAGTCACTTGCCTGGAATGGGAATCACGGGCACTTACAACTAAATGAACTGGAAAGCTGTCTAGCTCCACGCTGATATCTCTAAGTATGTGTGTAACCTCCGCTGAAATTCTATTCTGTAACTTCTTGAAGTAGTATTTCTTCAAGTACCATTACAGATATTATTATAACTTCTTTAGCAATGATTATTTTCATGCAACCTTTTATTTTATTATTTTTTTTTTGCTCTCAAGTTCTAGGTAAARAAAAAACACAGCATCACTAAACTTCCCTAGGTTGTTTTCTATGTATATCCACAGGTACAGACTATAGATTAGCAGAGTAAGGAGGGAGAAATTAGAGTTAAAAGGAAAAAAAAAAACCTACTTGATTCCCTAGTATATGTTGTTTGTATAGTAGAGAGATATATTGTCATAGGACAGTTAGCAATATAAGGCATTTCAGATCCTCTCATATATTTCCTCCAAAATTGTGAAGAAGCTGGCAACCAGGAACTGAAAACCAATTAAGTTGCTCTAGGAGGAGTTCAATTCTTTAAACAACAATGTTCTAATGAGACCACGAACATTTTATCCTGGTTTAGAATTGCTTCCTAAAGGGAAAGTTTTACCAGGAGTTTTAAAGTGATTTATTTCTCCAAGGCACATTCAAAAGACTTCAGCAACTTCTGTAAAAATAGCTTTCAGATTCCATTTCCTTGTGCCCATGATAGCTTTAAGCATCAAAACTAGAAACTACTGGCACTTTTTCAAGCTGTGCATTTTTAACAATAGGTACAATAATTGCATGAAAAATATCTTCTATCCCACAAAAAGTCTCCATATTTTGAATCATAGTAGTATTTACCAGAACAAACGCCCACCACAAAACACAAGTATCCATAAGGTAATATCCTAATAATAGCCTCATTGTTACCAGTCTTACATTCTATTCAGTTTTAAAGATTATCCTAAACTTTTGTAGCCCTCAAACTCCACTCCATGGTTCATGGTGTATTCTTTGCCTACTTTGTTCCCTTTCCTATCCTCCATTTCAGTAGATGTAGATGTTCAGTAGATTTGCCCAGCTTCTACAGAATTAATAYTTGTGTTTTACTTTTCTTACATTCTTCCATTCCAGGTTAGATACTTGTAAGATTAATATTACTTAAAGTCACAYTGTTTTTGAAGGCAGCTCAACATAAGTATCTTCTTTTTTCATGCCTAATGTCCTCTAAAATCTGTCTGAATACCATCTTGAAAGTAGTTTACGTTTAMACATGTAGACAGTATAAGCTAACACCCTTCATAGATGGGCAAAGCACATAAAGGCCTATCAGCTGCATATACAAATTCATAGTCTTTTCACATAGCTGTTACTTGTTTCTATGCATAAACAAGTGACATTAGCATTCCAATTCTTCTGACACRGAAGTTACGATTTTCTCTTCTTTACAGGCTTCCTCTCGCTGCCTCTGTTCTTCTATGCAGTTTTGAAGACTCATCACTACATGCAACAAGATTTAATTATTAGCTCAGAAGTTACAATTTTARTACTATCGGTATTTAAACTGGATTTAAACTGAAATCACACAATTACCCCGCCTTCATTTTAGGAATGAGAATATGAGAGACAAACACTTATGAATCCCAACTACACAGGAAAACGTCTGCTGGACCAACTTTGGCAAAAAAAAACAGAACACATTTAAACAGCAGATGACCGTACTGCTATRATTTAGGCACCAATTTATCTGCTCTGCATGTGCAGAGACTGCACTGCCATGACCACAACAGAGTATTGTTTTACTAGCAGAACAGAGCAGCACTCCAACGACACGTATTTTAATTTTTTATAGTACTGTCACAACATCAGTGAAAGAGATCACTATCCAAAAGCCAAAATGAGACACCAGGTGCTGGTTATACTTCATCTATCCTAAGTACTTCCTGATGTGCCAAAGCTTTCTACAGAGAGGAAAAAACAAACAAACAAACAAACACACACCACTTAACTTGAAGGTATGAAAATTTGGGGTTCAAGTAAATGATTCATACAATAGTTCTCCCCCCCATCCCCACCAATGAGACTGGTCACAGAGGTAAAGTTACCCATACGTTCACAACACATAGACTAGAGCAGAAATCCTGTAACATATGTGATGCGGGAAAATTGCGGCACAGACCCTCCAAACAGACAACAGACCTTCACAGAAGTACAGCATCACAAGACTAAAGCTCAAGTTCATCATCCACCGCTAAATTACTACAACAACGAGCTGCCTAGACTCAATACATTCTAAAATTCACAACATTCTGTGCCTGGAAACCTCCAAATAAAATTATATTCTTTCTGTACTTGTACACACTTCTAAATTAAGCAATGGCAAACAAGACGAATTCTACCTTACGAAGAGTAGTTTAGCTCTAGTATTATGCAGCAGGTATTTTCATATGAAAGCACTTATCACCAAAAAAACCCTCAAGTCTCATTAAAATGGCTATTAAATGTACCTTAATTTAAAGCCTAACTACAGTAGAA
Source organism: Rhea americana (assembly GCF_003343005.1). Classification (NCBI taxonomy): domain Eukaryota; kingdom Metazoa; phylum Chordata; class Aves; order Rheiformes; family Rheidae; genus Rhea; species Rhea americana. Next base: position 2,666,203 of record NW_028185117.1, on the reverse strand, counting down.
GAAACTGATCTGATAACTTTAGTTGAGAAATATCATTTGAAATGATTTTTCTGAAATAATGTTGTGAAGTATTCCAAAAAGACATTAAGTCCAATTTACTAACTTGCCACACCTTTTATGAAGTTGTTGATTAGAAAAGAAAATTCTGATTTACCAAGTCTCAAGTAAGAACACATTAGTTCTCCAAGTTTAAAACACACGTTTAAAAGAATTACTTCAATTTAATAAATAACATTCTATCAAATGATTAATCTCTTGATTATTTTAATTAGAATTTGCTAAATGTACATTATTCCTACTACTACAATAGGCAATAAATTATTTATGCACTTAGCTTTAGATGACTTACCGGCTTGACAAATTGCTTATTCAGAACGACTAACTAATCTATCACTTTCTAGTATGAAGAGGGCAAAGTGTAAAGGAATCCTAATAAATTTACTAAACACTGTGTGCGTACAGAGGGAAATTAAACAAATTAAATTAAAATTTCAGTTGCACACATGACTAAGCACAATAATGCTCCCAGGGTACTAGAGGTTAATAATAAATTGCAATGAATGTGATAACTAATTGCTTCTTGCTTCTAGAAATGCTTGCTTTTTAAAGTCACTTTCAAAGTAAGCTCAAGGCAAAATGTCTTTTTGCTATTTTCAAGATACTTGTTCAATCGAAGCAACACAAACAACAGATGTCAGTCCACCCTGCTCTATACCTACTTTCTACACATTATTCCCGTGTCTCAAACAAGCCTGCTTCCTCAACRTAAAGAATACCATGTCAGGTGTACCCCAATCTCATGTCTTTGAGGTGACCAGTAATGCCTTCAGGAAAAGGTAAAAGGAGAACCTGTACAGTGATCTCTCCCCCAGTACATGCTCCCAAATATCAGCAACTTTTGTTCCAGCTGTATCAGGAACAGCATTCTGAGGAACTATTTTCAGATCATTGCTGTGCCACTGGGTATTTTTCAGTGGAAATATTACAAATCATTTTWAAAAAAACAAAGGCAGTTCAAGATCATGCCCTCTTATTCCACCCAGAGAAAAACAGGACAACGCTGTAACTTGTACATAGGGCTGAAATTTTTTCAGAAGAAAGGACAAAAAGAACCTAATGAGCTGAAAGATCTAGGACAAGGTTATCGCAACATTCAAGCAGGACTGCTATAAACCCTGCCAAGGATAGTTTCAAGTGAACATCACAGCTAGAAAGAGTAAGGTGGCACAGACTGTACTGATGAGCTGTAGACTGTCACACAGAAACAGTTGTGTCCCTGAAGATTGTATAGAAGTATACCAAAGAATGCCATGGCTCTCATGCCTTTTCTGTCAGATTACAGAGCCCTTTATAATCAGAAATCTCCATCACATTGGTTCTTTCAGACTAATAATCAAGTTACCTCTTATCTTTCTCTTGGATAGACAAACATCTCACTCACTTAGTTCTTATAAAAGGCATGTTCTCCAAAACTCAACTCTGTTTTGCAAGTCTTCGGAGGAAAGCAATACACCTTTTTGAAGGGTGAAATCTAGACTGCACAAAAGTATCAGTAGCTCCGTCATACAAAGATCTACTTTTTTYCCCCCCTTATTTAATATTTCCTTGCTTATTCAGCTCAAACTGGGGTAGTATGCCAGGTAATCTACACAAATTCAGAGGAAAAGAGAAGCACATGATAGTTGTACCTTTTACTAACACTAATATTTATGCTAAGCCACCCTTAATGCTTTAATGAGTCCCATTACTTTCCCACAAAGGATAGCGAAGACATGAGCAGTAAGTAGAACACAAGAAAGCTTCCTTGATTTTTTTCCCTGATATCAGCATAGCGATTGAAGGTGAAGCAAGAAATACCAAGTATTTTATTTAATCTAAGTGAATTAATTCAAAAAGGTCCTCCAAAAAATAAAGAAATCCTTCCAAAAATCACAATGTCTTTGTTAAAGAGTACTGTATACTAGAACCAGGCCCACCAACTTTAAAGTCAACATGACAGCAAAAATAGCATCTGACCCACCTATTTACTAACTACCACTGCAATTCACCGGCCGAGGTTTCTCACAGCTACAGGGACAAATCTCGTCTGATACAAGGCTTATAGCACATTCGTCACATAAGATGCACAAAAGACAGCAGAAGGATGAACAGCTGCTATCCGTTTCCCAGCAGACAAACCATTCACCTAGAAAGTAACAAATTTTTTTGTCTAGTGGGATTTGAATTCAGAGTTCTCAAATATCCTGTGAATGGTGCACAGAGGAAGCCTCTGAGAAACACCTCTTCACACTGTACAGCATATTTAATCGTTCACCAGCTCCAGCTCCATAAGACAAGTACACAGGACACTTAATCAGGGAGGCCTACATCTCAATCCATAYTGAAGTCACACATTTATTTTTTGAAAGAGAACTGAAACATGAGTGACTGAAAAAACCCCATCTTACAACGCATCGTAGCCAAACATTAGAAGATTGTACCTGTCTAAAATAAGCACAAGCTGAAAGCCCATAGACAAACAAAAATTTTGAATCTCAGTGTCATGGAAGCTGAAAAAATTATCAGACTAGTAGAAAAACTGGGAAGTTAATGGAGAGTAGAAAAAAGACAGGGAAGGAGATGCGGGTTCTGAAATGTCTCTCCCACAGAGAGCACCCAGCAATTAAAATTGCAAAGTTATGGCACCAGATGTTAGGCCCCAGGCGTAACATCTACTGTTTATACACACCGGTGATATCTTTAAGGAAGATTTGTCACATGCAGGGCAAATTATAACAGCATAAGAATTAGCACAGATTGAAATTTAGAACTATGTTTGGCCTCTGTCTCTCAGAGAAAGAAATTCACACTCAAACACCTAACAAGACTCTCAAATGTAAGTATAACAACATTGTGCTACTGCATACAAAAACCCTGGGTTTGGCCTCCTGTCTTCCTAGTGAAGTAACAGCTCCTTTCTAGTTAAAAAGAGCCTCATGAGTATAAGAGAGTATTTGAGATTGTAAAAGGCTCAGAGAACTACAATGATAGGAGTCAAATAAGCCTCTTCAAGGTACCAACCAAAACAAAAAATTATTTTGGCTGTCTGCTCCACAAGTAGCACAGCTAATGAAACTTGCTTTTACACAGTCTGTCCTAAGACATACCCACAGATCTTCTGACAGCTAAGGACTGWGTTAAAATGCCATAATCATTCCTCGGTGGGAGCACCAAACAGTAGGTACGGAGACCATATTTTCACAAAACCTAGTACAAACTACGTTAAATTGTGACTCTACTCCTGTAAAACCTCATTAACAACTTCAGAAGATACTAGGTGGGGACTGGTATAGAAAAAGGCAATACAATTGTTCAAGCATTTGCTTTCCGAGGAAAAACAAAAAACAAAAAAAATAGAAGTGCAGTACAGACATGGAAAAGCTATCCAAACTAAGATGGTTTACATGAACTCCTTTCAAAGGAGTCCTAAGAAATATTTTCAGAAAGAAATACTGTTAGAGAGAAGAGTTCTAGTGATAAAACAGAAATTATTATTGATCCCAGCAACTGCAGAATCACATGATTTCCCAGAGTTCCTTCAGTCCCCTATCTTTCTAGCATAAATTGGTTGTGCAATAAAAGATCATTTAATATGTATCCTTCTATTATGTTGTTCTGGCTGTGTAACAGATCTTTTCTATTTACATGGAAAAACTCTACTTACTTCACTTAGTCTYAGTGGCATGAAAACAGTTCAGTGGGGTCCTTGTGGAGCTGGTAGATGYCAGCTGCTCATCGCTGAACACAGACTGGCATTGACAAGCTTACGCATCAGAAATGTCTGTGATTTCATTTCGTCACTAACCCTGCTTTGCAAGAAGGGGCACGCAGGCACATAGGCAAAACTCTGGGAAACGTGCMTAAGAACAGCAGGGAACAAAAACAAACAAACAAACCCACACAAAGCACTTCCAGCAAGTTCCATAGCTCTTATTTAAAAGTTTTTCTTTTTTTWWWWAAAAGAAAAAAGAAATAAAGAAAAGGAGGTGGAAGCATTTTCCACCTTCAAGTATTTCCACAYAAAGTTAAGTAAAAATTTTATTATGATTTTCTAAATCATTTACAATTTTCTGCTACAAAGGCTTCAGCAACAACATTACAAGGTAAAATACCTCTGTTGAAAACTGTATAGATATGTGTGTGCTAGAACTATTGATTTAAAATTCATTACGCAGAAGCCAGACAAAAAATGATTTAGCACTATATGGAATGTTAACTTCAGAAATCATTTCTCTCTGATTAGGTACCCTATCTTTTTTTTTTTCTTTCTTTTTCTTTTTCTCTTTCTTTTCTTTCTTCATTGGCACTGCACATGCATATATACCTCTTCCCTGCATTGTGTCCACTCTGGCAGTTTAGCATAAACTGCTTCCAACAGCATAGCCCTGCAGTATTTTTTATTGCATCAGCCAGTGAGCAGTCTGGTGTCGTTATCAATGCCTTACTACACATGCTGGTGACTCTGACATAGCCCCTAACTTGTCTGACTTCTTTCAACAATATTTATGCTATGCCTCKCAAGACTTACGCTAAGTGATACATTTCAAACCTCTGTTTTATATTTCCAGATACTATTTTGTTGTACTAGGCAGCTCAAAAAGTTTGGCAGTTTTTTCTTCAAAGAATTATGCCTTTTATGGAAATATTTTAGTTCTGTGAAGTCCAGAATACACTTATTACATGTATTATTCATCATAGTCCCTAACATAGTAGGGCTTCCTGAAACATAGAGGTAGTTTCTCTGAGGCAGTATGCATCTCCATTCATAAAAACACAGATCTAGGGTAAAGAAATGAAGGGTGGAAATCTTTGTCAGCACTGAGTTCCCACTGCTGTGCCTAGTGCAATAAGAAGCCTCTAAGACACGTCCAGGAATCAAAGTTTCCCGGTTCTCAATCCCCAACACTGCATCCACAAACGCAATTTCTCCTCTTATTTTTCTACAAAACATATACCCAGACAAGAAACAACTTCCTAATATCCTTCCAGTGAGCCTCAAAATCTGAGAAGTGAGAGTCAGTTCTGAGCCCATCCAATATTTACTTTCTGCTGAATACACCAACCAGGGAAACAACACATTGCCAAGATGCTGTTGGTTTTACTCTTCTGGAAGCCTGTGTGGTTAAMAGCTGAACTGAAGCCCACTCCTCACTTCAGGCACAAGACTGGATAGTTATGTCAAAGCTGGACACTAAGCTTTGGCCAGAAGTTGGTGAAGTGAACACTTTGGGACTGCTTCTTTAACATGAAGAAGCTGACAACACACAGTATTTTTAAAGTATCTACTCCACAGATGTGAGTACATTGTACTCTTCAGGGTTTCTGCTTTTAGGTATATGGGGAACATGTTTCCATAGAAGTATTCCTTAGGAAAAAAATGAATATTGACTCCACTTCCAAAAGAGGCTTAGCTCTTATTCATTACCCTACTGAGCTAAGATCACTTAGATAAGTGATCTCCAGGATGGCACCTGATCCAGGGAGATAACACTAAACAGCGAAAGGAAAAACCTGAATGCAGAAGGGTATCAGCAGTTTTAAAGACAAGAGTTCATTTGATCAAAGGCATTTTGATAAAAGAATATACAACTGAAAATCAGACAGACATATCTGCTGGAATTTGATTTAGGGAGGGAAAAARAAGAAAAAAAAAGCTCCTGCTGCACAGAGGAAAATGTATTTTTGTCTACTTCTGAATTAAATATTGAGTTTTAAATGACTAATATTTAGAAAGGAAATCTTTAAGTTCCYMAARAAAAAAAAAAAAAAAAAGAAAGAAAAAACTGACCAGAGTTTCTTTGCCAGGAGGATAGCAGGGTTATGTTAATAAAATCAGAGAGTTTGCTCTAGCTTATTACAAGCCAAATTTCAAAACTGCACATGAGTAGTATTTGCATCCTATTCACAGATCTCAAAATGGTCAGGTCAATTCCTGCACTCACAGTTTAGTCACTGACATAATATACCTTCAGGTTCTTTCAGGTTCTTCAATAGTCTATTATATTTTGCCACTCCCAGCAAGCAAATAATTTAAGTAGTTTTCCTAAGAGCTGCTAACTAGGAGTCAGTAGAGTTGCCTTGAAGGCAAAACAGAACAAACCTCTCTTTACTACGATATTTGAATTTTGCTTGGAACTGAGAAGGGGAAACAAGAACTGCGTTGACAGTTTCATGCAGGCACATAGTGATTCTAATGAACAAGCACAAACATACTCTTTGCAGCAATAGTATTAGTTCCAGTTACAAAAATCAAAACAAGTTTACGTGTACCTATTTACCAGCACAGAGGAAGCAGAAAGAACACTTATTTTCACCTAAATAATTGTTTCCACATGCTTCTTTCTGGCTGAATTTGGTTCCTAGAAAAGCAACATAGTAAACAAAAAGAGGCCTTCATCAGCCTCAGCCAGATGAAGACCCAAGCACCTAATTTCCCCACCAACAGCATTCCAAAATCCCGTAAGCCTGGTATTATTGGGAGAGAGAATACAACGCAAGTGCTGACATTAGGAAAGACAACACTGTATTAAAGGGTTAGTTGCACTCTTGGAACATTAACCTGAATTTCTTTTTAGGGATTATTGCCTACTAAAAAATGGTGCCTTAGTAGGAGCAACCCAGCTTCTTCCTTTCACACACTCACCATTCATCAGATCAGAAGCAGGCCAAGGAAATCCTATTACACTGCAGTTGAGCATTAAGGATGCTGTTTGCAGAACTTCAAGATCTCTTTTCTCTAACACAGCTGTATCTGCATCTTCTATAATCAATTTTCAGCACCTTTCTGACTCCTTGCCACAGGAGACCTGGAGGTAGGATACAGTTAGTCCTAGATGCCTGGCAGAAAACAGAGACCAGCCCAAGGAGCTGCAGCCACTCCTTTCCTTCCAAACAGTTGTGAGGAAGCAAAGCATCGTCCTTCTCCGTTCTCCAATCTTGCGGGGAAGAGAAGCACAGCAGGCTGGATTTTCAGGCTTCTGAAACCAAACTGAAACTTGAGTCAACTAAATCCATGCAAACCAAGTTAAAGCTTCTCTCTCTCATTCTTCTATACAGGTGGACAACCTAAAAATCCTAAGGTATCTATCAAGTAAAATAATAAGTATATACCTCCTTTTCTTTTTTTTTTCCACAGAAGTTTCCATTTCAGCTCCTAATAAAAACTTCCATCTCCTAGCCAGACTCCCAAATCTTCTAAGTTCCAGCGCCGCATTCAACTCCTTCTGACCATTTCTTTGTAACTTAGCTCAAAAATCTTTGGACTGCTTTCACATAGGAGCTCCACTACTGAAAGAAACAGGAGACTGCAAACTACAGGTATTGACAAGCCACTGTACCTTAAGGCAGAGACCACCCTCCAGCCAGGTCAAAAGGGAACGACATCAAGACTTATTAGAGCAAACTGCCAACCACAGGAGTTAAAAATGAAATGAGACTTGTGTCAAAATCATGAGATTTTCTAAACTGCTATGCCTTTGTCTTCCTTCTGGCTTTGAGGAAAAAGCAGTTCCACCCTCAAAATGTACAAGAGCTTTTTTTAAGTCCAAATGCGGCCACAGATAAACATACACCAGTGTTTTTCCCATCAGTCTTCTGAAGGAAACATCTGCTCTTCCGCAAGATTCACAAGTTGGATGCTATTTGGACTGGATGCTTTTTTGCACCTTGCTCATGATTTACTGTGTCTCCTCAGCTTCATCGTCCCTAGCTCCGAACTGTGCATTCACAGCTATTTTATCCACAAACAAGGTTCATCAAGGTAAGGGTAACAAACTACCGGCCCTTTATTATAGCCTAGGCAATAAGAACACCGATCAAGAGAGCAGCATTACAGGTTCACTTTCTTTCACTCAGCCAAGCGTTTTACTGCTAAAGCTGCATCTCTTTACAGAATTTAGGAAGAACAACTCCAGCCACTAGCCTAGAAGCCACATCCACTTACTGATTACAGTCTCTCCCTTATATACACACATTTCTGTACTGGACTTATCTTCCACTTCCTCAGCAAGTTTTACACAACAACCCACTGGTTAGAGAAGATGACTATCTTCTCCAGCTGTAGCAGCTGCTACTGCATTTTATTAAACTATCTCCTCAGCATGTCTGCCATGCTAAAAGGAAGGCAAAGAAATACCTAGCTCCTGAGCCCTATCGGACCGAAACGTGGGTTAGGCATGGTGCTGGTCACCCTTGCCAAGTTGTTCTGTTCTTAAAGACACTGCACAGAAGCACTGCTCTACCTTCCTGGCTAGACAGATGGCTACACAGTTTGTATTTCAGCCATAAATGTGAAAGTTCTGGATACCTGGACTAATAAACTAAAAAGCCAGGACATTTCAGGACAGCTGGAATAGGCTTCTGACACAAGAACAACAGAAGAACAAATAGGGCATATGGCAATTTCACCATTTATGTTTTTAGACACAGAGGCTTTGTCATTCCCTCAAAGGTATTCTAATATTCAGAGATTTACAGTGCCATTCTGTGGGAAATTTGGTCTTCAGCATTTCAGTGTCACTGCTATTCCACAAAAGGTAGAAAAACAGAAGGTGGTTCCCTTCCTGTTTTTACTCTTTATCTATTTAAACCATTTCAAAGTTTGGAAATAACATTCTAATAATAATAACAATAATAATAAAAAGCTTGCAAAATCAGTAACAATCCACAGGCTGTGTTAAATACCAGAGTTTCTTGCAAGCTGGCTTCATGCTTTTTAAGAAGTGGGACATAACAGAATGACGCAACCTAATAGAGCTGTTGCTGGTATGCTATCAGGGGACCAAAAGATAAATAAATAAATCAGAGGCTGTAATTAGGCGGTTTATGTGCAAAATAGCCCTCTGAGCAAGGTTTAGCACCTGGTACCGTAGTTGATATAATTTTCCTATTTTTGTTCACCTTCAAGGTTTGATGAGCATTCAGGAAGATCAAATAAATCACCATCTCCCTTTCACAGAAATCTAGCAGAAAGAACTTTTTAAAGGCCTAATTTGGTGAAGAAGGGAAGCTGAAAACACTGGCAGTTACTCGGTRTCAGCGTCACTATCTCATTCCCCATTCCTCTTCCCCATACTGAAAAARAGCTAGTCTTATGACATAAGGAAGTCCTGTATTGTTCACATTGATGCACTGATTGCTTTTATTTACCTAGCAGTTCCTTATTCAGACATGGCAAAGATGATTTCTAGAGCTCTGCCTCAAGATGTGTTTTTTATTTTTGAAACAAACATTTAAGCATTCCACAGATCCTTARAAGTAGCCTAGTCTTCTAACTCAACAGATTTTTGCTTCCTGCTGCAGTCAGTCATGCAGTAACATTCTCCTAGACCATCCTGTGATTCAGAGAAAGTAATGGCAGGGTTCACATCCACCTAATCTGGTAAGGACTCATTTGTTTTTTAAAAAACACACAGAGTTTATTCCATTTCCAAAAACAAAGCCATAACTATTTGGGTAATCCCCTGGATGTGTGAACTCTGCCCCTCTCACAGAAAGTAGTAATTATTCCAGCTGTTATATTGGAGTTCTCCTCACACTGATCTGGGGCAGTATACGTTTTGTAGCCCTACCAATCCTCCAGATACAGAGGTAGGRAAAAAAAARAAAAGAAAAAACAAGGAAAGTATCAAACAATTAAAACTGCAGTAAAAGAGAGACCACAGTTTGTCACTGTAGTTTAAAACAAAGTTTTTAAACTTTAAATATCATTTAAGTAAAAACAAGAAAGCCCTGCTTTGAGCACAGGATAGGTTTATATGAGTTTCAGCAATCTGCCCCAACCTCAATCCTGTGACTAAGAAAGAACACTGAAGTTTTTCACTAAGCATGCTGGCAAGCCTGTTGTATATGAACTCTTGACCAGCCCTAAATTTGAGTTGTCATATTCATAGCCAGGTAAAATAGCCTCTTCCGTAATAAAAAATAACGCGCATTTGAAAAAAACCTGTTTTCAAGTTTTTCTCATTTACCCAATATGCCTCACCATAAAACACAACTGTAAGAGGGCAGGACACCTTACCATTGTTAACTCCTGCTGGTCAAAGCTCATCCCACTTCAGACCAACCCATTATTCCAACCTTCTTAAGATTCCTCTTTTAGCACAACGTGAAGAATCTCAGTGTTACATGGAAAGGGCACGGGCAAAGATGCTGAACCACAGCCAGATACAGAGCTGCTGCAGCAGACCGCTCTAACAGAGCAGCRGCCTGCAGCACAGGAATACCTGAAGATTTTTTAAGAAAGCAGGTTTACAATTTCCACAGAAATAAAGTGCAAGTTTAGCAAAATTAACTCTTCAAAACTCTGTTATCCTCAGCAGCTGCTTCAGAGAGAGAAAATTCACCTACCAGGACCTGAGAGGCACCACCTGACAACTTTTAGGGCAGCCAGCAGCCAAGGCTGGCCAACTTGGCAGGGACTAAACACCCACAGCGCACAAGGTGCCTATCCAAAAGGCAACTTGCTACTTTGCCAGGTCATTTATACCACATCTTCTGAGAGACTTTCAGAGTTGTTTCTCCTTCAGCGTGCAGACTAACCTCAGCTAAACTCCAAAGCTGTGCTTTCCGGTGGCCTGACCAAGTAGTTAGTCGAGTCATGCGCTTCAGGGGGCTAACGAGGCCAAGCTGCCCTCGCTGGTGCGAGTCCCAAAGACAGCAGCGCCGAGCCTGGGCAAACGGCCGCCGAGCAACGGCCGCCCTGCCCGCGCGGCGCTACCCCGCCGAGCAACGGCCGCCCTGCGCGCGCGCGGCACCGTCGCCCCCCGCCGAGCAACGGCCGCACCACCCACAACACCACAACCGACACCAACCCACAGCTGCAAGAAGCTGAGCACCGATCACAAGCCCCGGCGAGCTCCGCCCTTTTTCTAGACTGTTCTGGTGCGCTCCGGGGGCAGGAGCCCGGTGTTTTCCTCTGTAAAAAGCAGCTCTTGTCTCAGGTAGGTTGGATGTATTTGTTGTTTGAGTCCCATGCTGTTGATGTAACTGACTTTTTATAGAAATATGTATAGGGAAAAAAGAATTTTAGCAAGCTAAAAGTCACAACTTCTTCACAGTCTCTAGAGCTCTTAATAGCAAGGTTTTCCAGAATCCGGTGGAGAGGCACTAAAGACACAAGTTAGCTGTGCAGCAGGCTATGTAGAAGACTTTTCCACCATATAAATCTCACATGAAGGCCGAGGTTCCCATTTTCTGTCAGGTACGTGTATAAATAACCACATACACAAAGCAGTTTGTACTACAAAGGAAACACAAAACTGAACTTCCATTACAGATGGCTTGTTCTTTGTACTAGATGAGATTTCTCCTTAAAACATACTGTATTGCCTGAGATTAAAAAAAGGATCATTAAAAARGGATCTTTTCTGAAYGTACCCACTGAGTTGTGATCAGGTAAGAGCAGCTCATAAGATGCTTCCGTTCCAGAACGCTCAAATCATCTCACCCTAAACAAGAGTAGTTTGTGTTATGGTACATCAGCTAGTTTCTAATAGCTTTGCAGCACAGAAACACTSAGAGAAGGTCAGCCCTTCTGTGAAGGGCTAGCACTAGGGAAAAAAGAACTGACTCTTGCAAAAAATCTCCTGAACATCAGCCAAAACAATGTTTGGTTACTCCTAATGGTTATCAGGTTCTTGACTAAAATGTATATGGATTTTAGTTTTAACACAAAAGTTATAGTTTAGCTAAGTCAGCACTCTCACCTTGGATGGTGACATGAACCGCTTAAAAGCGAGTGGACTGCTTAGAATTAGAGGTGGGCTGACAACATCTGTGTATTTCTTTTCTCACATTAACACTTTCTTTGTTGTGAAGCCTCAGCAATCTAAGTCTCAGAGAATGTTGACAGATGGACTGGTGCAAAACACTTAAGCACTGAGCCTCAAATCACAGGCTAAAGAATAAAGGGCTGTGACATATGGCTCATTCCCCAGGTCAAATACGGTCAGATCCTCAGGTGCAGTCAGTATGTGATAGCTCAGCCCAGTAGTTTGTTTGARATGGTGCAGCTCTGTTGCTGTCAACAAAGATGCTATCTCTGGAATTTACAGGATTTCTAAGATGCTAGGAGATTGTCTTAGAATGGTTGTTTGCTTCACTGACTCAAAACTATAATTTCACCAAGCATGCAAGCACAATTCTGGCATCCACTCCGGAAACTCCATTATCTTTTCGCGACAATGTACAAAACATTGAAATGCGTGTGTCGGGGAGTACCAATACAGCCCTCTAAAGTTATTGTCTCAAGCATCTAAAGTCAGCACGTACTCTTTTCCATGCCTGATTTAGTGTTAATTATCAACAGCCCACTCAACACCACTGGGATGATAGTGGGAAGGTGATACGTGCACATAGCCTTTTTTATAAGGACATGCGGATGAAGGGTATGCACACRTAGTGGTGGAATAACACTGGACTGATTGGTCTTCTGCTTCATGCTGCAGTTTTGTTTGTATGTTTAGAGAACAAGAACTAWTGGTAATAACTGCTTCATGTACTCTGCAATAGCAATCCATCGATAACTTAGTGTATTTATGTAGCTTAGAGGAAAAAAAAATAGGAATGTTTAATAAACAAGTTTTGAAATTTGTTTTAAGTGACACAGGAGATAGGTTAATGAGACCGTTTAGGACAGAAATAAACAAATTTGCATCGGGAAACAAAGCACACTTTCACAATTCTAAGGGCAGACAGCCTGTCTTAAAGAAAAAAAGAAATAGACACARCAAAACCTGAAGTTACCAGAGGAAAGGAGTGTTCTGTGATTCTTTTTCTGTGTGTTACCACTGGAGATGGACAGCTATTGACATTGCTTGACCAAAAGTGACAGTAAAACCAGGATGGTCAAGTTCAGTATGTCAGTTATTGTCCTGCTACTCATTAGTAGTTAGTTTTGTTTTTTTTTAAAAAAAAAAGATTCCTGAGTCTTTTTTGTTCATGTTTAAATTGTTCTTAGGAGATAAAAGAATTAAAGTATTTCCAGAAAGCTATCTTTTGAACTAGCTCTAGCTAAAATACCAAGCCGTTCCACGATCCCAGAGCAAGCAGGGCTGTGCGGGGCAGTTACCTGCCTGGGTAAGTACTGTGCTATGTTTGCAAAGTTATCAGAACTATCAGCAGAACTCCGTGTCTACGGAAATCAACATCTCTACTTTTAATTTTTTAAAGAAAATGAAGGTAATTGCTTGTCTTCTTCATTATATATTTACTCTCTCCTGGTGTAGAATAGCTATGAAGAATTCCTAGGTCAGTCATTTCCTGGCAGTTAATGACCTGTTGGGTGAAGAAATCTCAGRCCTACAGCTCCTGCACAGGTTTCGTTTGCCAGAAAGTATCTGACCCTGGAGACAGTTATTGGATAGTTATTYTATAAACTTAAATATAATTAAAGGGACTCACTGGACTGGACCATGCCACCTGTCCTAAGCTGACCATTAGGAAGGGCTGTCAAAGCAATCGGTTTGTCTTTTTTTAGGTACCACACATTTTGTAGGATTTCAGTTTTTCTATGTGCATGTGACCACGTTGTAAAGATACAAGAACTGCAGAGAGGACTGTGGTATTTCCCAGGAAAAACATACTTCCTTAGGTGGAACAGTCAGTGTTAAGTTGTATAACTGCATGCTGTATAGACAGGTTCCCTCCTGGGGAAGAAAGAAATCCAGAAAACAGTCTCACTGTCCTTTATTCATCTTTTCTTCTAAGCTTCGCTTAGGCATGGCACCCAAAAGCACTTTCCCAGCCACTTTTTCTTGAGAGTTGCTTTTGAACTGTTCACCACTGCCTCAGTGCAGCCAATTCCACTTGTCATCTCTCAGTTCTAAGTTTGGATTTTTGCAAGATAAGCAATGGGTTTGGTTAGGTTTATTTACAGAGGTATCAGTGCTACAGTGTTATGGAATATATAGTGAGGACATCTTAATAGGAGTCTTGAGATACCAGCCCTTTTACTAGAATCTGAGCAGCAAGCAGATAAATTGAATGTATTAAGAGCCATCAGCATTTGTTGAAAGAATCAGCTGCTGCTGTTGAAAGCTATTTAGTTCATCCCAAGAAAAACAATACCTTTCTSTCTGTACTGTATCTTAGGAGTAAAGGCCAGGACTCAGATACTGAAGCCCCTGCAAGATCTTTTTCCATTTTCTCCTTTACAGTTATTTGTGAAGAATACAAGGCACTAGCCACCAAACTTTTTCACTAGCAGCTAGTCTCTTGCTATTTCTGCACCTTAATYCCGTCTCAGCTGCTTGAAGCTTCTTCATTTAGAGGGCATGGTCTTTTATCCCAGTACTTTCCTTATCTTCACAGCTAACAAGGGAGTCAGATACTGGTTATTTCCTTTTTACTTCTACCAACCCTCAACACAAACCAATGAGCAAGAACCTTACTACTTAGCATTTCTCACAGCTCCCTTCTGCTTCTCCCCCTTTCTCTTCCTCCAAAGCTTGGTGGCAAGAAGGACAGATGTCTTTCCCGCAGAAAAACCCCCTTGGTCAAAGTTCAGTCATACTCCCTACTACCTCACTTCTTCTTCCCTTGTTGCCTAAATACAAGCTCTTATGGCACCTGGATGTGACCTTTTATCCTAGCCTCACAGGTATCTGATTCCCGGGCCCATCCAGCTCTCTAATCCTTTACAGCTGGACAGAGAGCTTCTGTGACAACAGTAAAACAATCACTCTTCCCACCTGACTTCTCCCCTCAAGCTTTGGCTTCCTTCTGCCACTTACTTTTTCTCCCTTTCTGGGCCTTATCCCTGGCTGCTCAGCATTTTATCTCTTGATACACTTTTATCTGATACAAATGTCTTTTAAGCTCTTAATTTCCCAGTTCTGTTAAATTAATCTGCAGAGAGTTGGATGACTTGGAAGGGAAAAGACAGGCATTTAAGTGGAGAGCTGAAGAGTGAGAAGAAATGGCTTGCTGGTGACAACGTTTCACTAGTGGTTTCTGCCAGGAGGAGAGCAAATGACTGGTTATTTGTACATCAAACGCAGTGATTTTATCCTCAAAAAATACTGCAAGTGTGGTCTCCTATAGAGTGTTTGTATCACCATATATTCTCTTGCATGTTGCCATGTATTATCAGTTTCTGCCTCTTTCACTATGGTTAGTGATAATCCCTTACAGTCCACTTGTGCACAAGCATTAAAAGACATCCTAGGCCTGAGCTGCAGATGATGGGAGTATGTGAAGGCCATACYGCAGCAACTCTAACTCTTCTGCTTTTGCAGTTAAAGACCCTTCATTTTGTGTGGAAATGCCTGCTTTAGTCCCTGGTGTTTTGGCCACCTTCTCGTTGTCTCAAAGCCTATGTGTGACTCTCAGTATAAAGATGGCACCATAAGGAGTAGTGGGTGGTGTTTTTTTTTTTTTTTTTTTTNTTTGGTTAGACCAATTGATACCCCTAAACACAAATGACTTTTCAGGCACAGGCTTTATTTCTTACCTGTTTTTTTCCCAGAGGCCAGTGCAACAGATTTGGCTAGGAAGAGAGTTCACTGCTGTATTTTGCTGTCACCTCCAAACTGAGTACTTACTGTACCTCTTAATGGGTACCTCTTAATGGGAGGGCTACGCTTGTGATTGCATGAACCAATTCTGCATCTGATTGGGTTTGTGTACTCTACTGTATTGCCATACTTTCATATTGCTTGATAGGGCTCATCAGCCAATAATGCGATTGATTTTACTTGAATATTCTTCAATGTAGTGTTATCTGCACATCTTACAGACTTCAGTGTACAGCTCTGTGAAGCAGGAAAGAATTATCTCCAATGGGCAGATAGATACCGGCAGCACAAGCAGACTTAGTTGTTTCCCAAAGGTCAAACAGCTCAGCTTTGGTAAAGCAGGGATGCTAACAAGTGGGGCTTTTCAGGAGAGGAGTCACCGCTTGTTSTAGTGACAGGCACAATCAGGAAACAAGAATCCCTGCTTGAAGGGTCTTAAGGCACCTCCATGCCACTTTAGGTCATTGCTTTAGCAATTGCGAGGCCGGTAGGATCCCATGAAAACCTGCCAATCAGTGAGGGTTAAACTTTCCCCTCTTCAGGGCTCAGCAGCAGATGTCAGAACATACTCTCTGAAACATAAAATGGTTTGAAAAGGTTTGGGGTTTTTTTGACAAAATTACATCTGCCTGATAAAAATTATCCAGATACCAGTGATGAGAGGACACCGTGTTGGGGAGGATTGGCTCATGAAACCCTTTCACAAAAGACTTCTTATCTGTTTAAAAAGCATATTGAATTGACATATGCAGCTGCTATTTCAGAAAAACTTAGCATCAAGCAGCCTCTGTCCTGGAGTCTAAATAGTGGCTTATTGTTGTAGAGAACTTGCTGTTTACCATCTGGTGGAATCGAATTCTTTGGATATCTAGTTTTAGTCTTCTAGTAGTCTTTCCTTCACAAAATTCCAGCATGATCATTACTCTTTTATAACTTAAGAAACAAATCAAAAAACTGCCTTGAGAATTTTGACAGTTTAGTATGATCCCCTCCCACCCCAAAAACGTCTTCCCAGAGAGAACACAGAAAAGCTGTGTTGCAGTATTAAAAGATTTGTGAAGAAAAAAATAACTTTAATGAATCTTTTGACTTTGGAATACATTTGTAAGTACAAAATCCCTCTTGAATGAATTCCTCTTTTTGAAAGTGGCTTGAGTAGGGCCGGATTCGGCTAAAAATTAAATTGGTTGGTCTAACAGCTCTAACAGCAATTTTTCTGCTGCATGTGCTGCTTAAAACAACTCTGAAAGAGCACAACAAAGTAATAAACAGACCTCTTGCCTCACAAAGAGCTGATTTAAAGTCTCTTCCACTCCTCTAAAGCTCAACCYCCTGTGGGACTGAACAGTTCTGTGATGTGTGGAGCCTCCTGGAGTTCCACTAAGTCTTAACAGGAAGCAAGGGAGCTCRTCATAGCTTTAGAAAAGTGCACATCATCTCTAGGAAGAAGCTTGAAAGTGCGCAAGCCAGAATGCTCTCTATACTTCTCAGTATTTAACCGCTTAARAAACCTGTAGGTTTTAAAGGTTTTCATCAGGTGGTTTGGGCTTGCTGCTTAGAGCATGAGCATACAGGCTATTTTGGAAGCAGTTATTAAAAGTTGTATTTCACAGGGACTTAAGAGTGCATCTTAGATTATTGTAATTATGTATTTCTGTGTGACTGTGCTTGATTTGGTGTTTGTGAAGTATTTCACAGTTTCATCAATTCTTGCCTTACTGTAGATTTTGTACTGTTTTCGCAATTTTGGGTAGTGTCTTTTCAAGTCTCGTTCCTGGGACTGCAATACTTTTAGCTTCCTTAAAAAACAATAAAAACAATATTCTAGTGTTTATGGTTGTRAACAGATAGTTGGGAGAAAAATGACCAAAAGTTGTAAAAACAGCTCAGACAGGTTAAAATGCAGAAGAGACATAAAATAAACTTCCAAATGTACCGTTTAAAATGTTAAAGTAACGAGGTAAATTTCATAATTTTATGAGGCCTGGCTGCCATTCTTGGTAAAATAATTTTATGCCTGATGGGAGCTTACTTCTCGACATGGCATTTGTCCCTCCCCATCTGAARGAAACTGGACAACAATACAAGCCATTCTTTGAACTGACAGTAATTTATACTGTATTTTCAAAGGCACTTTTTGAAGTCTTTTAACAACCTTTGTATTCACTGTTAAAATGCTGTTGCTTAAATAGTAAATGCAATAGTAACTTTAGATTTGAATATATTACTTAGCTAATTCAAGCCCTCCTCATTTAATTCCTTGGATAATTAGGTTGAACCTCTGTCTAGGCAGAGTTGCCAGCAGTTACAGATATTTTCACAGTATTTGAAGCAAATTTTGAAGTGAATGGTTCTGCATTTCAGCAAAACGATTTATGGAAAAGATGTCTATATATTGCCTTGTGTTACTGTTTATTCTTTTGATTTCTTGCCAGCTGATGAGCCGTAAAAAAAAAAAGTGAATTCTAGCTTATTGTAGGTGAGGGACTGAGCTTGGCAACCTTGTACTTGACTTACTGTTCAGAAGCATGATAACTAATTTAATGTTTAGTGTGGGAAATCAGGCCTCCTGAAAAAAATTCCAAAGTTTGGACCAGGTCCTCAGTCTGGTTCCACTGAAGTCAATGGAGCTGTAGCGATTAACCATCAGCAGGGACCTAGCCATCTGTGACTTGTTTTGCACATGGTCTCTAGCTCCTGTAATCAGCAACTTATGAATCACGAGGCTTTTTGTATATTTGATTACTTATGACTACTAGGTGGGAGTAATAGATTAATCCATTCTCGCTAACAAAAGTGTAATGAGCTAGAGTAGTTCTACATTGTTGTGAGAATAGGGAAGAAACGAGTTGCGTTCTGACCTTTGGCTTGCAGTGTTGGTTCATACCAGCTACACAGTGTGATTTAAATTGCTTTCTAGAAAAGAGCAGATGTGTCTTGTGAAGGAAGCAAGGAAAAATAACCCCTGTTACTCAGAATGCTAGTTTTTGAGACGGCATCTGAAACATTTGGACAGTGTTGATTGGCTATTTCTGTCGTGCTGCTGCCAGCTATGTACGAACATATCCTGACACAGGGAGGCTGTGATGAGCGAGAACAATGGAAACGTGACGTCTCTTACAAATATGGTTGCCCAAGGGAGTTAGGCTGCCTGTACGTTTGTGGAAGTAGGACTTAGTGTTGCTGACCATTTCTGAATTGTCATGCCTTGAAGAAAAAAAAAAAAGTTGTCATCATGGTCTATTTTCTGCCTTGTCTTTTTACCGTAAGACAAAACAAGCAACATTTAACCTGAGAAGTTGTCTAGATTCATTTAAGGAAATCAGACACTCAGCACTGCTTTTACTAAGTAGGTCAGAAAATTCCCCAGGGCATTCAACATGCACTTTGTCTAAACATGAGTTGGTAGGCAAATGAACTAAGCAAATGGACACAGCAAATTTACCATTTACACATCATGATCATTGCTTGGAATTAAAAGGAAACAAGAGAAGCTACAAGAGTCTTGGTGCTCGTAGTTAAATATTCCTCTTTCTTACTATGCGGGCTTTGTAAGCTTAGGTGTAAYGTGAGTGTACATTCCTTAAAGCTTTCTCTCTTTTGCACCTCACCCTTACTGACTTTGGCTGCGGATATGAACAGCCTGTGTGAAGGCGATTTGAGCTCACCTGTCAGGCCAGAAGCAGGAAGATAGTTTGCATTCCACCAGTGCTCCACGGTCGGTTCCCTGTCTTCAGGGGATGGTGCAAAAATCTAGAGGGTGTTAAAGACTTGCATACCCCAATGTGGGATTCACCAATCAAAACTCTCAGCCTCCCACATGTTGGAGGTATACCTTTAGCTCAACTGACTTCCCTYCTAACTCCAGGAGAGGGTAATGAAAAAGGATTACTAAAATAAATGAGCAAGATGATTTTCAAGCCATGACCCCCTCCTCAAAATGTACTCTGTTTATATGGGTTTTGTGTGGTCCCATTTTAGTAGTCCARTACTGTGTAGACTCAGGTGGTTTGTTGCAGGCTGTGGATTTCACCAAACAGAGCTTATGTGGATAAGGGTATGCAGAGAGAAGCTTAAGTCCTGCTGTTGTTTAGCTGACTCTCTTTAGCATCACTGACCAGCTCTCAGCTGAACTGGATTCTGAATGCAGTACAATTCAAACCACTCTTTCTTACCCTCATTCCTTAGTAAATAATATGCTTAGTAATTAACTTACATAATTTATTTGTCACTATTTTGTTTTTGATACGCAAATACTTTGTTTAGCTTACACTTTGGTCCTGCTGTACCATGCCACTCTGAGGCCTGCTTGCAGGTTTATTGTATTAGCTAGAAACTTTTTTTTTTCCTTGGAATCAGTTTCTTAAATGTGAATTTCTGAGTACTAACACAGTTGTTTGATTTGTTGGTGTGCGACACATCCTATCCTCTTCAATAAGCATCTCATCTGATGGTCTTTCAAGTTATACAAACCAAGGTAGCAATTCACAAAATGGTGAGATCTGGAGAAAAATCCCTCTTGTTCTTCCATCATTAAGAATTTCATATGACCTAAAGATCTGGAGGCATGAACAGCTGAAAGATTCACTACAGTCCAAGAGAGGGTCTCTGTCCCTTTTCAGGATAGTGTATATAAGGCTAGGTTTTATGTTAAACAGCCCTGTTGGACTTTATTGGACTTGAGCAGATACTAACAAATAAATAGGGGTTTAATATTCCAAATTATCCTGAATTGTAATGGACTTCAGCAAAAGAGGATGCCTGAATGAGGCCCAAATTTGTTTTGAAAAGTCTTGAAAAGCAGGTATAAGCTAGTGGTTGTGCAAAGGGTAACTGAAGGCACCTGTCCTCTGCTTCCTGTCTAGGTGAAAGACTGACACTACACCTGAAAGTCTCAAAAGTCAAATCTTTCATGATTCAGTTCTGTTATTCAGATAAAAACTCAAAAAGTAACACAAAAAAAAAAAATTACCTCTGGCCCAAAGCAGGCTGCAGAGGGCTTTCTTTGCTGTTCCAAAGGCTGCTAGAAACCAGCTTGTTCCCTGTAATTCTGCTCTTTGACTGTGTCACTTTCTACACTCATTTGCTCAGGGTCGTCTGAGGTTAGTGTAGAGAAGAGTAGCAGCACCATTGTATGTGCTGTTTGAATTCTACTTTGCATAAAGGGCAGTAACTAAACAAAGGAGGCGTTTTGCATAGCCAGGTGCCCATATTGCTACCAAACTTTCCAAAAATCTCAGCATCTGGGAACATCAGTAATTGAAGTAGCTGCTGAGCACTTCACAAAGTCTGGCCACTTAATTTCGGAGTCTAAATACACGCAAAAGTTGTTTAGAACATCTGTACTGGCAAATTCTTTGCATTAAGGCTCATACAGGAAATGTAACTTTKTCTCTGAGTACATAGTGCGTTCATCCCTCTACAGAAAGAGCCAAGATGACACATTTCTAGGTTAATGTCAGAGTCTAGTTAACATCTTTATAATGAATTAGATTCCTGTCTCTGCTTTTTGCCTGCAACGGATGGTGTACTCAGAAATGGAAGCTTCCTGATTCAGTGAAGCAAGATACGGAACTAATGTTTATGTGCTGCATTGTTGATGTTTGGTATACAGCAAAAGTGTGTCTAGAGAATAGAAACATGCTTTCTTATAATAACAATGTAGTATAACTGTGGTAGAAATTAGTAACCAAAACATAAAGATGTGTATCATTACCATCTTTGACCTGAACACATATGCAGCATTTTGGACTTCATACGTGCCCTCTACCAGAGGGCAGAATTCATTAAAATATGTTCTTTCTTTGATGTGCTTTGGTTTGTTTACCAAAAATTGCAAAGTCTCAATTCTCTTAACAAAAGAGACAAGCATCTTTCCTGGCAGTCTCAAGGTCATTATTGCCTCCAAAGGTGCTTTTGTTTGCTGCATCCCAGAGGTAAGCTACGGAGTTTTTCCATGGATGTGATGTGTATGATGCTTCCCTGCTGTTTTCTCCTGTCTTTGTCCTTTCATAAACACAGAAGGATTTGCAAAATGTTTCTCGTTGGCTTGTCCTGCATTTGGCACTGGCATAGATCTGTTGGTTGAAGGAAGAATTTTTTCTACTTTCTGGCTTTATTAAAGAACTTAGTGCTTCTTAAGACAGACTTCAGTAAAAAGTGGTAGCTATATTCAGACTGTAAGAGTTGAAAATGAGTATTTTGTGAGTTTTTCTTCCTCTTTAGACTGAAGCGAATGGGATGCCATGATTAACTTGCTTTCAGAGAAAGTAACAGCAAAGTGTATAATCTTCCAATAATTCTTGCAGATTGTGAGGTAGAGTCCCAAGGAGGCATATTAAAGCACTGCATTTGGACTTCTGTATGTAGGCAGTTGTCTGCTGAGCTCAAACAAGACACTTGAGCACCAGAAGACAAAGGTATATGTAAAGAATGTTAAATATTGTTAAAAAAATGTGTAACTGCCTATTTCAAAAGTTACAGCACTTTGAACAAGCCAGTAGAAGAAAATGACGAGATTCCTCTATCATTCAAGGCAGTGAGAATGTTGCTATTAACTTCAGTAGGATTAGAACCATACTTTAACTAGCATGTTCATTACATATTGTTTATAAGGAACATGATCAGCCTCACAACTTACTGTCATCTGAAAACAATCATGTTTCCTACTGTGTAAGAAAGCGCAATATAGCTATTTTTGCTGACATTCAAATCTTAGTTGTAGTGGTGGGCTTWTCTGACAGCTGAGTCTGTGATTGTCCGAGCATCTATTTTCCATGATTTTTCATGGCATTTCTGTACTTGTTGCTCCTATTTTTCTTTGAAAACCTAGCCTGACTTCATACACAGTCCAGCTTGACCTACCTGGACGAAAAACTACAGCATATTACTAGCACTAGTGAACAGTTCATCACCTAAATCTAAATTTTTCTCATTGGTGTATTATCCACAAAAAAMCCTGCAGTTCTCCCAACTGTACTTAATACTAAACATTATCAGCAGGTTTTTTTGTATAATTGTGGGGTTTTTGTAGATCACTCACAAGCAGTTCATTGTGAATATACAGTAATCAGAAGTGGAGATGATTTTCAGTGGACACCTAGAAAACATGGTTTTCTGAGCATATTTGGGACAGCTCTTGCAGTAGGTTTTCAGTGTAACCAATCCTTTTAATATTCTTTTCATGTGGATGCACACTCGATCTAAACTTCACAGTCCTATACTGTAACATCAGTGACTACTGCTGTGGGTTAGTTCTACCAGCACTCTTACAGTTCCTTATAGGATAGATTTTGGCTATCCAGGACAACTCATATAAACACGATTTAAAGTTCTCCAGCGTTTTTAGGCTGTCACAGTTCTTTCTCTCTCATTACCAAGGTGCTATCAGAAACAGAATAGGGTGGCAGTAATTACCCCATCCTATTACTAGTAACAAACCGCCTGAGTGATGGATTAGAAATACATCACATGGCTCCTTAAAATTAATTAAAGCCCCTAATGGAACTCAATCTCACAGAAGCTGCAGAGTTCAGTTGAACTGAAGTTCTGCTCCCTAGCATGGAATCCACTCTTAACTGTTATAATAGGTAGGGATGTACTGTCATCCATTAGCTCTGTTCTCGTTGACCTGCTAATTGAACCCTTTGCTAAGTGGGAATAAACTAGTAGCTAACCCATAAAATACTAAATGTTCAGAAAGACAATAGGAGAAAATACATTTTGTCTCAGTAACGGAACTGTAATTAGGCACATTATAATTCCATATCTATTCATAATAAGGGCATATAATTACAAGCAAGCTGGGAAATACACCAACTTTCATTATTCCAGCCAAGTCTCATTAACCGAACATTTTCATTGATGTGCACAAAAAGCAGAAAGTCATTTTATATGGATTTCTAAGAGACTCGGGCATTGTTCTGCCCTTCTGGGCTCTTCTAGTGGTTACTTCCAGACCATGGATGCTCACACACGCAGAATGGGAAACTTCATGTCTAATCCAATCTCCCTGCTGTGTTTGTTGTCCACCACTGCCACTAATTTTTGCATGCTCTGGTTAACCTCAAAGGAATTTGACCGATGGGTCAAATGTGCAAATATACTAAGATACTGTAGGTTTCATTTAAAACAGTGGGACAGCCAAGGGAGAAAAATCTTGTAAAATCCTAATAAAGAAGAGGTTACAGCATGCCCRTGAAGGAGAACAACCCTAGCTATGCCTTACTACATAGAAAGCTGCAAGTGAGCTTTTTGCATCCTACTCATACCAAGATCACCGGTACATACCCATACACAATCCAGCTTCTTCGTTTGAGGTGCTCATGAAACTGCCTGTTCTTTTAAGAAGGAAGTATAATTATGAAGACCAAAGATTTTATTAAAGATGAGTTGATATCCTAATAAATGTATCTTTTGTCTGCAGCATTTATTCATTGTATGATAAGATGGCAGGGTATACTCAAGGCACTAGCATACAACTCAGATCAACCTGAGTCTGATGACCTCTTCTTACAGAGGATTTCTGTGGAACTTCTGGTACAGTGTTTAACCTCTCTAGGCGTCTCAGTTTGCGCTTCTTTTCCCAGGGAAAGAGGCTGTTACTGCATCTTTTAGTCCTTCATCTCATCCATCTGTCCGTATATGGTATAGCCAGAAGTGGAAATCACGGCTAGAGTCGAGAACAGGCTGAGATCTGGAAGCTGAGGGGTTGAGAGACACCACTTCCCAGAGTGAAGTAGAAGYATAACTAGTGGCTAAGCCAGACTGACTGGAGGAAGCTAGGGAATTGGAACAGAAAGGCATGGGCTCGAGCAAAGTGCTGAGAGAACATCTGGTAGAGCAACATGGTGCTTGGGATGGCCTTGGTGTGCAATTCAGAGCATGCTAGACCCTCAGCAAGCTTCTCTTAATACCTGTAGCTGTGCAACCTACAGTCTCTGTTATGTGATGGAAACTCAAGTGCTAATCCCTAATCAGATATCCATCTGTGAATGGATATCTGAGGACAAAGCATCCCCACGAATGTTACGTAGAGCAACTAGCACAGACAAGAATCAGGGACTGAACTGAAATAGAAATAATGATCATTSCTTTCAAAGAACTGTCGATACTAACTTCAGCATTTTGCAGACAAGTTTTTCTGGGACTACCTGCAGTGGCAACTCAAAGTGTGTGCACCCTTCTGCATTGRTGGGATGTTTCTATCCCCATAGTGACAACAGCAGAACTAGCGCTCCATTTCACAGTGCAACATAGTGGCCTCAGTGCCCAGTGAAAGTGCACTTGTGCTAAGATCCCAGAATGAAATGAAAGGCCAGAGACATGACTGGCATTTTCCTCTTAATCCTCTTTTCTCCTGTTTAGCCAGATAGGACTGCTTTTGGAAATACTCAGATGTATGACAGAATTCAAACACCTTTGATTTAAAAAGAAAAAAAAAATATGATGAAAATTAATTCTATTGAAATATTCAGTTGGAGGAAGAAAATCTGTTTGCCATGATCAGACTCTTACCAATGCARGTAAAATACTTAGCTTCATGAGAAGTGTGACTACAGCATGGAGCACCCATGAGCTGTTGAGCTGGCTATTGAGTCAGCCTAGCCATTTTACACCTCAAGTCAACCAGGTGGTTTGCCCCACAGCTTTCCTGTGGCTGCTAGTCAGTATCTGACTTGCAAGCTCTGCTTGCAGTAGGGGAAGCACAGGGAACCTAGATGACGTTCATACAGCGTCCCGGTTGGCACATCTTGAAAACTTAAGCACTAAYGAAAGTTGGTGGCCAGAAGATCATGTCCATATTACTGTATGTTCCCTTATCTGCTGCAAATGAATTATTAACATATGCAAATGGCCAGGGCCAAGAAATAAACTTCAAAACTAACCCCCACAGGCTGTAGCAATACAAGGTGATGCCAGGAAACTATATTTACGGTCTCCAGGTGGTGCGAATGCATCTAAACATACCAGATCATCTGGGTCAGATCCTAAGAGCAGAGGAAATGCAAAATCCCTCAGAGCATATAGTGTGTGTAGCTACTCCCTTCTTCCTCCCTCTTTCTTTCTGTGCTCTGTGGGCACAGACCTGGAGGCAGGGATGGAGATCCTGTTCCTGCACCTTTACTGCCTGAGCTCATCCCAGCTTTTGCCTCCTAGAATTCTTCTACGAATCCAGTTTCCTTCTGGTGACATGAAGATGTGACTGTGACCCACTCAGCTGATGCTACTGTCATGTTTAGTGAAGCCACCAGTTGTAGGGCTGCCATTGCTTGACGTTAAGTTGAAGTATATACCCCTATGCAAATCAGTTTGGCAAGCAGTTTATTTATCAGAAGATAGCATGCATGATGTGGAATCCAAAAAGAAAGGCATAGCAGGATTCAACCAGAACGTGTAAATGAACCACCTSTCAAGTGCCTCTCTGACTGCTCTACCACCATGGCAACATCAGCAATTCATATCTCATTACAGATGTGTGTCGTCTGGCATTGCCTAGCTCCCAAGCTCTTGAGCTGATTTCTTCTCAGTTTTTCTGTGTGCTTCTATTACATCTGCCCAGAAATACATACKTTTGTCCATATCAACCTCCCAACTGCAACAGAAAACACAGGTTGCCCTCTTTAGGTAGAGATCATCTGCTTTAAAAAGAAAGCTGTCTAATCACAAGGTTGTTGTCAGGCTTGGCTACTGTTTGCAATGTGCTTTTCAGACACTTGGATGAAAGCCGCTTTATAATGCTAAGTATTATTAATTATTTTGTTTGTTATCTTAATATTTTCCCTTCACTTTTAAAGAGACAGCAACATTTCCCCTCTGAAACAAAAGCTTTCATATTGAATTTATCTATTCTGTCTTTTAAAAGCTACTAACACTGCAGGAAGAGAAGAATAGAAATGTCACAGCATAAAATATAATCTCTTCTTTGTGGAAMATTCTGTCATATTTTATCTGCATACTAAATCTGCATGTGAATGGACAAGTATTCATGGTGAAACCATTAAGCCATCACAGGGTAAAAGGAAATAGAGATAGTCTGAGAAATGAATACAAATACACATGCAGTATGTGTGTTTTTCCAGCTTGATATATGGCATTTTTCTGCTCTGAATTAGTTCAAAATGTGAGCGTATTAGGGGCTTAAAGAGTTGGATGGTCTCAAAAATACTCTGATTGGAACCAGAACCAGATTAGAAAGATGAGTAAGCTTTGATCTACTGTACCTTAACTCCAGCCAAACTCAATGAGCCCTTTGTGAGACCATATAAAATGCATATGTAAATCCCTGCTTGCCTCAGGCAGTCTTGAGTAGCCAGAATTGCAGATTCCCTGTCTGCTTATTATCTTGTCCAGACTCATTCTTCAGCCTTCTTTCACAGAAAAGAAAGATGATTTTTTCTTCTCTCCATATCTTTACCATATGATTTATTAAGTGTCTCTCCTCCTTTAAGCTGTAGCCCTGTAGTCATACAGTAGTTACTATGCAGACATGGTTGTATTGAAATATCAGCGCTGTAGCGTATCTAGCAGAATGACATCAGTCTCATCTTGTTCTGAACTTTAAAGAAAGCCTGTCAAACTGACAAAAAAATTAGGTCAGCTCTCCTGCTGCCAAAGCCCTTTTTAAGTATTTATTGTGGCAGGCAGGTGTAAGGAGTTCAGATGGGTAAGAATCCTACCTTTTAGTTTGCTGTTATGTTCATATTTRTTGCTTGGATCAAATGTTCACAGTTCCACTGCTCTGGAATGGCTAAGAAGCAATTTATTTTACCTTAGTGGTTTTATTTCACATATTAGAATATAAAATGCACATAAAGCAATCTACCACCTACTAGGAAAATAATAGCTTAGAGACAGTCATCCTCAACATCTGCAAAAGGTAAGAAGTGTGCCGGTTATCCTATAAAACATACTTCCAAGTATACAAAATTAAGATTCTTTGTGGGCTTTTTACAGCCAGAAGTTTTAACTACCTACAGTATATGTAGATACCCCTATAAAATGTACAGTATATACCTGCAACAATTACTGTGGCCATGTGAGGGTTTTCTAATTGTTATTTTCATAGTATTGAAGAAGCCTAATTTTTTTGAGGTTGTTTGAAATGTGACCTTGGAATTCACTTGACCTTCAGTATAAAATGTCAAGCTGACCTTTCTGCCTGCCTTTGCTGTGTAAACATTGCCAAGAGTTTGGCTACTTCTCTCTCACATCTGATGCTCTCCTGTAAGAGATCCTTCACATATACACACTTTTTACACTTGCTTTTCCTATAGGAAACAATACCTGTATGTACTAATGAACAAGAAGTCAAAAATCCTGGGTGTTTGTGTTGTTCTGAACTCTGCAGCATTGAAGATACTGCCTGGAACCCGTAGTCACCCATTTATCTTGGGCGTCCAGTCTGGAGGTTTTAAAGAATCCTGCTTTTTGGAAAACACGTGGTGAGAGCTTTCTCATAGTTARGATCATTTAAAATAGTTAAAATGAGGTCTGCAAAAACACAAACATCAAAAAAAGTACTGATCAGTTCAAGAATTACGAGTGATAAATATTACTACCTTTTTTCTTTACCCAACTAGTGAGTTAAAGTTTGGTTCTTTACCTGGTTGGCCAGTTAGTGGGAGAAAGTGATAGTTAAGTTGATGTTTGTTTATGCATGTGTTCCTGTTTCCTTGAGCATGGAAGAAGTCAGGTACCAGAAGATAATACGTTTGTTCCCAACCATAAGTCTCTTTCATGTGGCAGCCACTCCAGAAGCTCAGAAACGCTCGCTCTTACTGTCGCTTCTTCTCTCGGACTTGCTTATCCAAGTCATGTCACCTGCACCTCAGTAGCTGGCTTTGAGTAGAGCTTCCTACGGCTTTGAGTGAGTGGTTAAATAACAGAATGCTCACAAATAGAGGAGCTTTCTGTTTTTCCTCAGTGAAAGACAACTCTGATACTTCCCAGCTCCCCAAAGTCTATCTCATCATACTGAAAGGGAGCATACTGAGACATAACGCACAGCAGTTTAAATAATCAAGAAACATTCTTAATCAAGTTACTACCTTTAATTCCCTGCAATGATACCAGCACAAACAACAGTGTTATAGTACTTTTAACAGGAAAAGGAAAAACATTCATCCTGCAGAAACTTGCTTACTTTAAAACAGAAAGGACAGTAGTTTAGAAGTCTTTCAGTGGTAAAGCAGCACTAGAAAAAAAGACTTTTCTTGGATAAGCAGTTTCTGTGCCATTAAAGCCTTACAGGTCAAACTGCTCTATTTGTATTTTGTATTCATCAAAAAAAAAAAAAAAGAAGAAAAAAAGTGTCTTAAAAGGAGTTTGCTAGGGCCTGAGTGCACCACTAGGATCTAATTGCCCTCAGCAGCATTACCTGGGAGTTCTGTCCACATTCTCTCCACCCACAGTCTCGGGAGCTCCATAAAAGCTYAGGTCCTGGACTGGACTTAGCTCTACTGAATGTGTGTCTGTGCCTAGTCTTGTTCTCTGCTGCACATGGCTTGACCTTGCACCTCTCTTGTTACCTTGGAATTTTTTTGAAGGTCCCAGGATCCTGGTGGAACCAGTTGCTGCTACCTTCTGTGTTCAGATACTGTGTGCTTGTGTCCTTGTCAGTGCAATCACTAATGGCAGAGTAACTCTGGTCTTCTAGCTCACCTTGCGGTGTAGAGCAGCCTTACTGTTGCTGTTCCTTGGTAGGTATCACTAGAAGCCAATCTTCCAAACTGGTAATCATCTGATTTACTACTGTTTCTAAGTAGATTGAAAGAAGTTAGCTTGTACTGCATGTACTTGTATGGTTTCTGTGCAGGGCAACAAATGTTTAGGTGGTAGCAATTGTCATAAATACTTGTTAYAATAACCACTAAGAGCTACTGGCAATAAATACTTTGCTTTAAACCAGCAGATGAGGTTCTTTAAATGTTTCATATTAGCAGCAGTCTGATCACACCTGTATGTATCTTGAGGTCAGTGTACTCTCACCTTGCAGTATTTTGCCTTTTTCTTGCTGTTTATAGTAAGTATGACAAAACACTGCTTTTTTTTTTCTGAGGTTTTTCTTACCCCTGTTGAAATGGATTCAAAGTGCTTTTAAACTCTTTTTTTTTCAGTGCTAGCTTTACTTGTGAGCTGTTCTGCCCTCATGTTACTCCTTGTAGATGCAAGAGTATTCTGTAATATTTCTCAGTGTTTCATTGCTTCTGGCTTACAAGTAAAACTAAAGAGCAAGAGTGTTAAGTAGCAAAGAAATTGACTGCCCCTTTATGGGCTGTCAAAAAAGGAAACTTCCTATGAGGCTGGAAAAGCAGGCGTTACATCTCACTTGCAAAAAAACTTCAAGTAAAACCTAGAAGGTGGCTTTTGTACTAGATTAGAGGTCACTGATGTCTTAAGAGTAGCATCTACTTCATTTACTCTGTTAAGAGCAGTGGGAAATCCAGCACTCAGTACCTAATTCTGAACTTTATTTTTATGACATTAAAGGAATTTGCTCACTCCGACATCTGCTACCCTCTGGGCCTTTCAGTGATCTAGTAGTTAACAGCTGGTCTACAAGGCTGTCCCTATGCCTTTTTTGGATTTCTTTGTGATTTCATTCTGAAAAAACAACAAGGCGGTCTTAAAAGAATTRTATTGAATCCTGTTGT
This sequence comes from Rhea americana, assembly GCF_003343005.1. Lineage (NCBI taxonomy): Eukaryota > Metazoa > Chordata > Aves > Rheiformes > Rheidae > Rhea > Rhea americana. The sequence continues at coordinate 2,635,995 of NW_028185117.1, read as the reverse complement.
CCTTTTGGCTTCAGGAAGGGTCACTGTGTGTTGTAACAGCRCGTTATAAAGTTATGGGACTTGGTTTGAAAACAGATGAGGGAGGGAAGCAAGGTATTGTAAGTAAAAACATAAAATGAATTTTATGTATCATTAATTCTGATAACTGATTTTATTACTTTGGAAAATTATTATGGCAGTCTGCTATAAAATACTTAACCTAATTTAAATTTCGGAACACACTTTTTTGGCAAATCACTGTAAGCAATATTTTTAATCAATGGAGTGGAGCTAATTTGGATTTCAGATGCTTCAAAAAATGAGTTTGCTGAGATAAGCTTTTTGCATTTCCTGCTGTTGTATTTTTAATGTTGTTATTGGGGAGAAAAATTTAAATTATGACAACTACATTGTCACTTGATAGATGCAAGATTATCTGAATGCTGACCAACCAGCAGTGTCGTTGTAGAAAATGCTGTTTGTATTTATTTAGTGGCAGTGATTGAAGTTTGGGAGCCAGTTACCCACTGAGTTGGCAGTAGACTCCAATCATTTAGGGTCTATCTCTTCTCTCTTATTAGGGCTGGCTTATGTCCCAAATTCGAATAAAGCTTAGAAAATGGACATTTCTTCCCCTCATTTTGGAATTCTTTCCCATTTTTCTATCAGAATGTCCTGGCCAACATAAAACGGGAGAAAACAATAGACATAGGTTTGGGTCTTACAGCTTACCTCTGCCCTGATGTCTTAGTCATGGATATACTGTTCAGGTTACAAGGTGGCAAGGCCGCTTCTCTTGAATGCGTGGGGTCTTTGCTCTCATGTGTATTGCCATTTAACTTTCGACTCCATCGTATGATGCCAGCAAAATTCAGGCTGCAAGACCCTTTACATTCTTGCATCTGCAGAATGGTTTTGTCCCAGGAAGGCAGAGTATTTTCCTGCATTCTCAGTACCTGTGTGGTATTTCACAAAACATGGCCCATTTTACAGGAGTTTCATGCTTAGGGGAGGCCTGGAGCTGTGGTTCTACTTGTTTTCATCTCCTTTCAAATAATTGAAATTGTTTCTTTTCTCACTTCTCTGCCTAACTGTCTGGTAGATCTGTCTAGGACTCTTGACCCTTGATGTAACTACAGAGAACTGAATTCCCATACCCCAGAAGATAATTTGGCTTAAACAGATTTTGACTTTTTTCCCTTATTTGAATGGTCTTTGAGTCTCACCAAACACGGGGCATATCTCCGCAAAATAACACAATAACACTTTCTTTAAAGGCCATTTGGACAAGTCACAGATACTTGGAAGACTGAATTTGTTTTTGATGTATTCTTGATGTTTGGTATATGCTATAGATTCTTCGCTGTTTTCAGAGTTGATAAGGATATCCAAAGCACTGGAGATCAGCCTTCCTTGCCACAATAAATGGGGATGATTAATGGAAACCTCAGTGTGTAATCACTAAGACCAGCAATCACAAGGAAGAGCAACTTTGGCCACAGTGAAAGAAGAAAGACTCTTCACTAATATAATGCCTGTCACATACTGCCTGCATTACTTCATATCAGTTTTAATCTCTGAGGACAACATGTAAACTTGGATCCCTGTTTCAGCCAAAATGGACCCATAAAATGCATCCCCTTTTTGTGTAGTTATATTTGTCAGTAATGTTTCTGTATGAAAACAAATGAATAATTAGATGGAGACAGTTATGAGGAAACCTTCAGGAAAATTGTTTCCTATTTTATTCAGCCTGTTCTAATAAAAATGTAAGGCATTCTGTTAAGCAGGGTTTTCTACATTACTTAGTAATGTTCGAATTACCCAAAACAAATGAGATAGAGATGAATTGTCATTTTGGGGGGTGGGGGGTGGGGGGGAAGGAACTTGGCTCTCTTTTTAAAAAAACAGGTGGTCAGTGACTTCTTAACTCAATTCCTGTTTTTTGAGGGTCTAAACCTTCAATCCTACTCTTTAAATGAGGTAAGTAACATTTCGTAGCTTTCTTACTTAGCAAATGTATGTTCTTCCTTTGTTCCTGGTGTAACTTTTGGGCTTCTCTAGGCAAGTGGGTTTTTTTCGTCCACTCTGASTGTCCAGGTATGGGGACTTTTTGCCTCAAACCTTTTGCAGGTGCAGAGTCCTCAGATTACCAAAGAAGGATGGATATCAGCTTCACAGTGTGCACAGCAGCTAGTGAAGGAGAACAGTGACTCTAGACGCTGAAGTGTTTTCTGTTCTCTTGCTGAATGCTCTTGGGGCCCAGGTTGGATTTAATCACCAACTTGCTCAGTTTGTCTCTTCCAATTGGATGGCTTGAGGGGTCACAAGGGATCACGTAGGAACAGTTGCTTCATCTCTGTGAAATTCTAAAGCATGAGAGCTGAGCATAGTCCTTGTTCGTACAAGCCTAGGATTTTACCCCCTTTCTGGATTAATTATGCTGTACAGCTATGCCTGTACAGGTGCAGTAATTATGTCAGTGGGAGACAACCTTTCTATGTTCATTCAGGTTTTAGTTCCGCCAGAATAGGAATTCCTTCCTCATGATGTTCAGTGAATCCTAAGGCACTGTGGCCTCCTGATAGCCTGAAGGCAGCATTTGTATTGAGATGATTCCATCCTGCCTTTCCCTGGGGCAGCTGGAGCCCCTGTTTGCACATGGGGAGGAAGTGAGAGCAAAGGCATACATCTTAATATGGCTGCATGTGCTTGAGACTAGTTGGCTGTAGGGATGGATCTGAAACTAGACTTCCCTATCGTACTTGATGCATGGGACTCTTGTTGGGAACTCAGGCAAGTTGTTTCACCATTTTGTGCCTCAGTCACCTCATGCTCTCTGACTCCTTGGAGGAATGGGGTTTACTTCAGGCCAGAACTGGGCTTGCCCTGTTACAGCTAACTTTAAGGAACCCTGTTCTGATGAATTATGTGAGTGCAGGAACATGAAGCCAATTATGAATGGAAAACAGGCTTTGGAAGATTGCACAGAAGCTTCTGTCTTTGTCTCTGCCAGTTCATCACTGCTGAAACCATTCCTAGTGTTCCCTGGTCACGTCTGTATCCCGAATTACTTAATGGTGTCTCCGTGTGTCTCCACTGAAAGTAGTGGACTAGCAGKGTTTGAGGTCTCAAGCCACAGCTAATCTTTGGAAAGATGCCAAGTGTCTAAACCTATTCGTCCTTCAGGTAATGTAATCTGCCCAGCATAATTTTGTTCACTTGGTCTTTTTGTCCATGCCTCTCGGTATTCAGCCCTGTAGCTCGGCTTCCTTTCTCGGTGTCACTCTGAATTAAATGCATTTCCTCCCATTAAGTCAGTCATGTTTGCATTTGGGGTGTGCTGTCATTTTCCTACATGTCTGATGATCATTGTGTTCACTTAGCTTCATTTGCCACCCACTCTGGTTCTTATAGATGAGCTCTCCTACTGTCATAAACAATAATGTTCATACAGGTGAGAATGCATGTAACTGCTGAATGGCACTTCATCATTAACGTAAAGCCTGGCAGCTGGAATAAACCTCGTAGGTTCACAGATTTCACCGCAATTTTGTCAGCTTGCAGCAGATGAACTGGCCTTTTTTATTACTGACTCTTCCCCACAGGTCTCTGGAAAATGTCTTGTATGCAAGTCAGGAAGAAGTGCCTAGTTTTGTCACTTTAAATTGCTGATTACAATAGACAGATGACAGCATAAGCAGAAAGGGAATGTCTAATTCTCAAGCCTAAAATGATATAATCGAAATGCTGCTTCTGTGTATGAGGTGACTCTACAAGAAGCTTAAAGGTGAGTTTTAATTTAGTCTTGAACCAGAAATTTTTCCGGAGTTGGAGACCACACCTCACTGAAAGGTAGCAGGACTATGCATCTTTACAATGGAGTTCTGAAGGCAAGTGAGAGCTAAGCTTGAATTTTATCTTCTCCCAGTATAAGCTGGACTTCTACTGCACAGATCCTCCCAAGTTATTGAAGTGCTAAATCTTCTTGAAAAGAACATAACTTACTAATCAAAATACTCTTTTGACTTCAAACTGAGTACTTAAAATGGGATGCGGCTGTTAAAATCATTTGGAAGTGCTAAGAATAATGCGTGTGTACTTCTGAAAATCTGATGCAAAGTACAGGACAGATTTCTAGTCTGAGTTACGACTGTATCGATCGTGTTTCTTAAAATAGGTGTTGCTGCGTTACCTCCATGTTTATGTCCCAAGAGCTAGCTCTTTAATTGTCTTGTTTCAATCAAATTTGACAAAACAGAGGCATCAAAAATGTAATATTTGACAGTTTTTGACTGACTGATCCCATAATTTCACAAGAAAGAACCTTCTAGAAGCTCAGTGAGGGAGAAGCGGTAATGTTTTCTGCCCTATTTTGCACTAGGAAATCCCCCAGAGGAAATTTCCTGTGGAGACAGATCTGTATGAAACTAGGCTTTACTATTTCTGCACTCACGGAACTCCTGGTAAAATTAGGCATTCGGAAATTCAGGCGCAGTCCTCTGAAAATCTCTCAGTGGCTGTTCGCGTATTCCTGAGCCAGTTTAATACCTTTGGAAAAGACTTGCTAGTTTTTTGGAAAATGGGCTCTTGAACATTTACCTGCTGGAAGGTGATTAATTTTCTGGAATGTTTTCTGTTCATTGCAGCCATTAGAACAGTTAATTTTGTGACACCAGCACAACTCTAAGAAATGCTGTGTCAGCCAAAGTTAACATCTCTCCCTGCCTCTTCATGGAGATCTACGGGAGTGATTCATTGCTGGCTGTCATGTCTCCCATGGACTCCTGGGCAGTCAGAGTTCATTTGAGGAAACGGAAGTGTGCGGTGACTAACCAGTGTCTGTATGCTGCTTGACTAACTAGTATCTCTTTCACCAAATGAAGGGCAGGCCATTTTATAACTGTCTTGTCGTGTTAGTCAGGCAAAAAAGCAGTTTCACATTCTTGATGCAAACCAAAAAAGTGGCCAAATCGAAGAGGGTAAAACTAGTCATTCAATCCTAATACTAGCAGCCATCAAAGCATGGTGGGTCTCAAGCTCAGTTTGATCTGGGTGGGAGGTGGGGGGCAGCGTACTGCAAGCTCAGAGACCTGCTGCTGTCATGGCTCTTGTAAGAGTTGCAATTTGCTCTATCACCTGCGGTGTTTCTGCTCAGCTTGGCTGGTTCAGCCATAGAGGAGAGGTAGCCTCTGGCAAGATAACAACTCTGCAATRTTTTGGAGATTAGGAATGGGACCTTGAGGCTGAATGTGAAGATACCTTGTAGTGGGAGTTGTTAGGAGAACATACCTCATTCCTTCACTCGGGATCCTCTTTGGAAAACTTCTTACCTGTGTGTGTGGTGTAGGTGGGAAGTCCTACATGGCACTGCACAACTGGCAGAAGTCAAGGCTGAGGAGCAGCTCCATGAAAGTCCAGTACCTCAGTATGATGCAGGATGTTGATATAGATCCCCCAGGCAGCTGTGAACTAATGAGGAGCGCTTTGTGGCACAGCTCAGCAGCTTCTTGCTGGAGTCTCACAGACAAGTGCAGTAAAGCAGCACCAACCAAAGTCATTAGTCCTGACAGAAGCAGAAATAAGGAGCTTTAGAGGCCGTGCTGTAGAGAGAGGCTATCCTGTTTGTGAAAAGTGAGCTTTTTGAGTGCTGCTTGTGTACGCTGTTGTGCAACACTGACGTTGACTGCTCAGGAGTTCTTGAAACATGCTGAAGTGATGGAGTCAACCACTGCACCTCGACTACCCCCCCAGGGTCTTCCAGGTGGGTCTGTAATGACTTTAGTGACTCCTGTGACTGGCTGGACAGTATGGATTTCTCCTTGTTCCTGCCAGCTACGGATGTGCTTGTTACCTGCCTGCTGTGGATGTAAATACCTGCTTTGGAACCTGTGACAGYTGAAGATGAGGTTGAGACCTTTATCATGGCCATGTGTTGCTGCAACTAGCTCTGTTCCTGCTCTGCAGYCCTGCTCAAGGAGGGAGAGCAGGAGACATGGCAGTACATAACTGGGATATTTCCGGTATGTAAACGTGCTTGGAAGTGAGTGGATATGCTCACATCTCAGAGGACAAAGTAGCTCAGTGTTTTATCAACAGAAATAAGACATCTGAGCCTCTGCTGTCATTGCTTGAGAACTTGACTCGCTGATCTCATTTATCATGACAGCGGAATGGTAGGTGGTAATGCAAGCCTAGTATCTGGCTGTACACCTTGATGGGATTGAAATAAGCGTAGCCCATCGCACTCTTAGGTTTTTATACCTAGGCAGGGAACTTCCTGCCCTGATAAGAAGCCCTGTGGCATACGGTACTTGAATTTTTGCTTCCAGATTTCCCCCTCCACTTTATGCAACTGTCTTTATTCAGGAAAATGTATTAGATTGCTAGTGCGAGCCCATGCAGCCTTGGTGACCTGGCCAGCTGTGAGTTGCACAGAATGATACTGAAGTGTCTGAATCCAGTCGTGCATGAAGCAGGTGAATGTATGGGTTAAAACAACTTGCTCTCCTTATTGTCTTGCATATTGGTCTGTCACCCTGCTCTGAGTGACTGCAAACACCTAGGACTGACAAGGATATTGTAGCAGCCAGAATCCAGCTACATAGGAAGGGCTTCAGCTCCTTGTTCTCTACTGTCATTTGGAGTTGAAGGCTTGGATTAAGTTCCAGCACTGGCTTAGAAACATATGACCTCCTAAGCACCGCTAGGGTGGTGTGCAGCTGCCATATAACACAGTCTGAGCTGCATCTCTGTGGCTGATGTAATCACATGCCATTCAGATTAGTAAGAAGATGCACGTGGGAAAAAAGCTAGTGAGAAATCTTTTGCAAACAGTGGGGTGGCAGTCTTCAGTGGGGAGCCAAAACTCAGGCACAGGAAGCCGAAGCAGTGCCGGAGAGGTAGGCTTAGTTACAAGGCTACCAAACATGTAGAGGGAACTGTGCAACATAGAGCAAAGCAGAAGTGAGCAGTCTAAAGGCTGCAAGCTCCAGCATGCTTGCAGCACTGTGCAGACAAGATCACAGTAGGCTTGCAGCCTTTCGTCAACTAGACCTGCATGGTTGGTTAGTTATGTTACTTCTGTTTGAGAACACCTTTGGAGTACTCTTTATACTTTGTTATAACTTCCATGTATTGCCTCAAGTCTACTCTGACTGCAGCCTCTTGGCTTTAGTTCTGTGCTGCATCTCTGCTTTGATTTATATATCTAGGTGTTATTTACCACAGATGTGGTTTATTTTTGTTCTCAGACTCTCCTKTTTCTATTTTAGTTTGGTTGTCTTTTGCTTGCTGCCGATCTGCATTGCTTTGCTCTTTTGACACCTCATTAATAGTCTTTTTTTCAGAAAAGAATTAGAGAATTTGGAGTTTTTAAKAAATATTGGAAGGAAATATAATTTGTCCTCAAGTTGTAATTTTCCAAAGAATTGAAGGCCAGATTTTTGCTTGCATTTGAACACCTTCTGAGTAATTCCTCTTAAATTAATGAAAATACTCTGGATGTGAACTGACTTCCCTCAGAAATAGCATTTTGCCTTTCTATCCGTACGTTTTATGAGGGGAGAAGGGTGGAACGATGAACAGGAAAGAACATGATAAAAGTACAGAGCGTGACATCACATCGCTTTGTTTATTGATTAAAACTTGGCAAAGCAGACACCAGATGCTTTTAAGTCAACTCAGATCTTGTAAGGCTTTCATCGTGGTTGGAAAATTCCCGTCCTCCTTTTGGCTGGTTCAAATGCAACTTTTTCAAGAGTGGATTGCAGAATAATATGCTAAAGATCTGTAGCCCCTCCAGGGGGAGGCGGCTGGCAGTTAAATGTAAAATCCTACAACTGTCCTCTGTTGCTTCTTTCTGCTGAAGAAATATGATAGTAACATCCCACTTCTCCAGGATTCTCTCCTTACTCTGTGCCATGACAAGACCTCCCTCCTCTCTAAGCAGTGTCTTTTAAGCAGAGCTGAAAATCACCCACAGTGACAACTCCTTTATTGCTTTTAGAAGGTATCAGAAAAATACATATTCTTAGAGCATAGTTCTCCTGAGGTGGTTTGAATAATGTACCTTCCCTTTACAAATGGTTTCCAGATAATGTACCACAGGGGAAACCTCTTAAGCCCTTGAAGGCATATAGCACTCATGCTGTATATCAGTCCTGAGATACTTCTCTTTTTCTAACAATATCCCTTGTGTTTAACATTTCTTCTGTACACATACTCTTTCCTTATTACTTATTTTTATGGGCAGTGCAGCTGTGGTGCCTGTTGCATAGATTGGTGTTTGCTGTCTCTCCATGTGCTTCATTTAGATTACAGCTTTTTAGTACGTCTCCTTTCTTTTCTCTCCTTATCTTACTGTCAACTGGTTTTTATTTGGTCATTGTTAATGTATACTTTAGGATTCTGCATTTTCAGAAAAACTTTTTTCCTAGTTTTAGTGACCTGTAGCTTTTCAGCATGTGTTTTTTCTAAGGCTGTACAGTAGTTCTTGCAAGAATTGGCTGAAAGGATAGGTGTGAACACAACTGAACACAAGCTGGGATGAAGTAGTAAAATATCAGGCCTTTTCTATTGCGTCAGGAATAATTTGCAGGAATGAAGATTAAAAGTACTAGCAATTGAAGTGTAATCTCCCTGTGGTTGGGCTGCAGTTCCCTGTCACTGAGTCCTATATCTGTGTATTARTAGTCAACATACTAGTGGACAGATAGTCTTCCCTGAAGCTGCTGCTCTGRGAAGGTTCTGAAATTCATATGTCAAACTGCGTAGACTTACTGAGAGAAAGAAAGAGTGTTTGCCTGTCTCCTCAACCCTACTCATATCACTAGCAACTTGCTGTCTCCCAGCCTCGTGTTTTGGTTTCTAATGGTCTTCTGGCCTTAGGTGCTAAATGCCACTGTTGGCAGAAGAGGAGCTGTGGTACTGTGTAACACATGGGGAATTTCCATCTCTTCCTGACTGCAGTCCTGTGCTGTCCTCCTACCCCATTATGTTACCTCGCTCAGGGTAGRCAATTGCTGCCCTGTGTGCTGCAGTGTATTTTAGTACTTTCTCTGATTTTTTTTTTTTTGTATTATCATTTTTAGGAAAATTATCATCCCTAGATTAGGCAGTTTTATAGCTATCATTCCTATTCCTTAGGTAGGCCTATGAATCTAAGTGTTCCTTAACACTRAAATCTTTCAATCTTGAAAAACAGGACACTTCAGAATTAATTTCAGTTCTGTATCAGAAGAGAAATTCAAGGTTAACAGCTTTCTTGCATAGAAGTAAATTCTAATGGTGTGAACAGAAATGTTTATGTGAAAAAGTGGCATCACATTGTAAAAAAGTATTTTGAAATGTCTACACAAAACAGGAATTTATGCTGGTTCTTCTTAATGGAGAATTTTTTTAAAAAGTAGCTTTCCACATAATTATTCCTGTGAAGTCATTCTTTTTATGTACAAAGTTGCAGTTACTCTTAGGCCTGGATTAATTCACTACATTTATGCACCAGATTGAAATCTACTGAGGCCAGAAGACCAGTCATTCAAGGTTCCTTTCATCAGTTGAAAGATGGACACATCTCCTATTCTCCCCCTGCATGAGCCCTACAAAGTGAATTTGAAGAGACTGGAGCTAAGAACAGGTATGTTTAAAAAAATGTCTATTGCTAAGTCTGGGTTTGGGCACCTTCTTGGCGTTGGGTTAGATTTCTCAAAAGAGGCCCCATAACATGAGTGCCTGGTTCTTATTAAGTGTTCTTGCTTGCTTGTTTGGGGTAGTGGAGTTGTGTTCATTTCAGGTAAGTCAAGACTGGCTTTACTCAACAGCCTCCAAGCAGAGTTTCATCCAGTTCTGGAGAGTACCTTGAAGGGCACAGAACAATCCTTCTTCATCTCAGTGCTATACTTGCACGGTAAAATTGTGGTTTCACAGGTTGGTTTTAGGGCTATCAGGGCAGGCTTAGAGTGAAATACGACAGCAAAAGCCAGTGTAGAAGCTGAGAAAGTGGAGTTGCATCTCTCAGTGTATAGACATGCTTTCACACTCCTTGCCTTTGAATGAGATGAGTAAGGGTAACTGCCTGACCACCAGTAAGATTATTTTCTTACTTAGTGGCATTAAGGTTCAACTAGCACCTGCTGTGTGAGCAGGCAAGATCWCTAGTGCCCATCTGCTGTTCAGCTATTTTATTCAGCAACAGCTGATGCAAAGCTCTGCTGCAATACTCTGGCACATGCCAGCCTTTGAGCACAGAGGGTTTCAGATAAAGAAAAGAATTGAAATTGGGACTGGCTGATAAAAACAGATATGGTGAATCAACAGCCTCCTCATACAGCGAGCAAAAGGCAAACTACAATTTGCTGCAGATTGCAGGTGGGCTAGAATCCAGTGATCTGTGCCAATTGATAACAGCAGAGATTTGGAGCCAGCTTGTGCTTTTTTTCCCCCYCTTCCTTTAAGATGCACTGAATACTAGATAGTGTGAAAAACATTCCATGAGAATGCAATTCAGCTAACATACTGCTTTGTAATAAATGACTCACTGGTTATTTTTTTCCTCTTAAATTGATATTTGCATGCCAGCAGAATTCCCTTTTATGTGAGCCCTTCTGTTTCTGCTGGTGTCTCAGCTGAAGTCATAATCCCTTTGTGGGGACATGAGCATGGGTTGCTCTGTAGGTGGTGATGATGTTAGGGAGGATGCATTATGACTCCAGCTGAGGAATGAGAACTGGGAGCAGATCCAAGTCCTAAGTCTCAAGCATCTTGCTTGCATGCAAATGCCCCCATTGTTGTAATACAAATGTTAGGGCGAAAGATTTGCAGAATATGCGACTGGCAGGTAGAAAATAATTGTAAACAGAGTGGTTCTCCAGAAGCCATCAGCTATTTTTTTTTAAAGGGGCTAACGTGTAAGGTTTCTTTGCAAGCATGAGGCTTTTTGTTTTTCCTTCCCTGAGGAAACAGTACTCCTACCCAAATTTTATGGTATCCAGTGATTTTTGTGCTTCTACAGTTTGCACTTCTTGACTGTGCACTTCAATCAGCAGGTGTCTGTTCAGACAGAGCCTGGTTGCTCACAGTCTGGATTACAGAGCAGAACCATTCCTCAGAACTGAAACTTCAGACACTCAGCCTGATTTCAAGCAAATACACATCTGTGTCAGGTATTTAGGCATTCTTGCATGCAGAACGCGAGGAAATACAGGAGGGCTCTCAGGAAACCATTTCAAATGTATGCATGTATGCCTTTAAGTGCTTCCATTGTGGCCTCTTGAGGGCAGCTGCAATAGTACAGAATAAAATTTGATGTTACATAGCGCTACAACATGCAGTATGTGTGACTAACCCTGGAAACACTCTACAAATAGATAACTTAATTACACGGTAACTGTGTGGACAAATGCCACAGCTGTTGTGTTCAGTAGCAGCTCACTTCAGGTTTATATTTTTCTGTGAAGAGGAAAAATGATTAACTGTGGGTTAGCTTTTTTTTTAAATACATCACAGGGTATTTTTTCTGGAACTCTAATACACCAGTTAACTGTAAGACATGATCTTGATAATCAAAGAACATAAATGTGTCTCTGGCCCTCACTTCGTTGCTTGGGTCTTACACATTTTCATTTTTTCCTGACACTTTCTTGCTATTATTAGTAATAGTAATTAGTAGAAATAATTGTGATTAGAAAGATCAAGGCTCCACTTTGCTAGACACGGACAAAAGAATAAATTATTCATTCCTTTAAATAGTTTAGGATTTGATTCTGTGGATACAAAAATAGTATTTTATTAAGAATTTACTATGAAAGTGTCACCCGTTGAAGCTGATGTTTTAATCATGCCATTCCTGCTGACTTAAATAGGAATTACACTACAATCCTATTCAACAAACTGCAGAGGTAGAGTTTGTTCTTCTAGGATGAAGGTAGATTAAGTCTCTTCAGCATATGTGCTGTATCTACATTTGTATTGCAGTGGTCTTATTCTGTTGACTGTATTTTTTATCACCCTTATTGATTCCTTACTGCATCCTCTTTTGTTTGCAAGTGTTGCCTAGGAGACACTTCCCCCCCACCCCCCCAGTAAAAACAGTTCTCAAAGTGGAAAGGAACTTGAAAGGTTTCAGAAGCACTTTTTTTTTAGCCCTGATTAGAGATGGGATGGAATTCAAATACTGTTCGTGACCTTGAGTCAGTGTCATTCTTAAACCTGCACAGCTGGAAAATGCTGCTGTGGAGAAGTTCTCAGAAGTATGGTCTGTTGCTCTTCCACTTGTGGACCAGCAAAACATTTCTCTCTTATGCTATTTGGAAAGCTTGCAAAATATTCACAGACAAACTGAAAAATGGAAAAAACTGTCCTTTTTTAGATTTATTCCTGGTCCCCAAAGCTGATTGGAACACATCAGTATAAATACTTTTGTCTTTAACCTGTTCTCTATTTCAGGCGAGCTCAGTCTGTTCTCTGGCTTTGTRTATAGTTAAATTAATACCTTCTTGCAACAGCACTTAGTGCTGAGTTTGGCTTTGAGATTCTAGGTTTACTTATACCAGGAACTTTTCCTTCCCCTCCCCACCCCCCCTTGCTTCCCAGAGGCTATCCTTTGACAAGAAGTAATGGTGCAAGGACTGTTTCTCCGGAGCCTAGTCGTGGTCTGTAATCTTGGTACTTCTGCACCCACTGCAAGGCCAAGCCTGAGTGCTGTACTTGTACCTTCAGCTGCCTTCTCTCTCCTCTCATTAGTTTAGATTCGTCTTGCAAGGTCAGAAGCATTTCGCTTCTTGCAGGAAGCATACTACCTTGGATTACTCCAGCTATGAAGCCTCTGTATTAAAATAACTGAARCTGATATTAGGTATGTGATTGCATATGAGGATATTTCATAGTCATCTTATCCATGGGTCAGGTCCCTCAATTTACACTCCCCTTAATATATCCCAGCAATCACATGGGAAGAGCCTCGTGGGAAATGAAGTTCAGCTAAGGAGCTAAGGTCACCAAATAAAATGAGGACCATGARACTACTGAGCTAGCTCCGAGGAGGTACCACAGCATTTCATAATCTGTTGAACAGTTATGTACCAGAACGTTTACTTACATAAACATGTATTTGTGATTATATAGAGAATATTCATTATCTAGGGTCATCGTCTCTCTCTAATTTGTTTCTGCTAAACTCTAAGTAAAACCTGATTTGCAACTGACCTACAGACAGGATAGGACACAGGGCAAAAACATTTGCATTAAAAATATATTCAGTCAGAGGTTGTTAGTTCATGCTTTGTTTAGCTATGTAGTATTCCTTGCTTGTGCAAAGATTTGCACAGCACGTGGGGTTTAGGACCTATACATGTATTGCACCGGTGCCTTAAGTGTTAAGTAAACATCTTCATTGATGAGATCAAAATAGTTTCTAAACTGATTAATATTCGCAATGGGTGTTTTGCTTTGAGGAAATAAATCTTCTTCCTTTCATAGGGGAGGGGAGTGAGAGAAAATGGGATGTTTAAGGCAATGTTAGTAAATTTTTAGTTAAACAGGAAAGGAAGTTGGCTGCTGAGTCTGAAAGAAACTGCATTCTGCTTGGCTGAGTTGGAAATGCTAAGCTGACAATGGAGACAGCACTTACTTAATGAATAGCAATATTCTTTCTAACTGAAGGCCTAATTCACTGCTGTTTATGGCTGTGGACTTCAATAGCTCTACTAGTTTCTGATGCCCTTTGAATTGTGCAATAGAGAAAAGAATAAGCTACTCAAGTCAAAGCAGAACTTCCATTCAGCTGTACTTTAGCTCTTTCTGTATGCCTGTTGAGTCACATTGAAAGGGGAGAAAAACTTTGCAAAGGTTTCCTGGGAGAATCTTGCACCTCTTTTACTCTGCCAGAGAAAAAGTTTTCTTCCTCTAGAAGAATCTATGATATGCATGGGCTAAGTGAGAATCCCTCACCACACATACAAAGTCAGGACTTACCCTAAAAGCTGATGAAGGATTAACAGTTCTTCAGATCAATTATTTCAGTGTCTAAACATAGATTTTTTTTTTTTTTTTTTTTTTTTTTTTTTTTTTTTTTAAGCGGACCTCTTGGCTTTTCTCTGGTCTCCTCTGGCTAATAGATTCAAGAGCCTAACTGAATAAAGCTGTACAATAGTTGAACAGTTCTAACAACTGTTCTTGAAACTTCTTGATATAACCCACTCTGTACACCAACACTGAGCAYGGAGGCCTTTTGGGCTGCTTTAACAACAGATAAGATCAATCTTCTTTTATTGCTGTTCTCTATTTCCTCCAGGCTTTAACTTTATCTCCTGATTTTAGTTAGGGTCAGTCAGGTCTATAAATCTGAACAACTTGGCAAAAAAAACCTGAAAGACTGGTATGTTATGCTGCACTGTATGAATTAATAGGCTGGACACTGCAAATCTGTCTACCAGGTTTGGATACTCATTTCCTATAAAAACTAATGGGACCTGGACTGCCAGCTCCTCTAGGCACCTTCAGAGACTGCAGCTGTAATTCAAAGCAGGCTAACCAGCAGAGGTGGCCGAGGGATATAGAAGCAGGACAAATCTTTTGCTGTTGTGTGACTCATAGGAGTAGAGCAACAAACATGTGATAGCATGGACCTTTTATTCAGGGGAAGCAAGGATGGGTCATCTCCTGTTGTAATGGTGTGAAGTGGGCAAAGGGCCTAGCAACGGGATTTCTTTCCCAGAGAACAGATAGAGCCTCTCAGGCAAGTGGCAGGAAACAAGAGGATAACTTAAGCTGTACTGCCCCTGCCAGGTTCTGTGGCTCAGGGGCAAGAGGTGCTAGCAGCAGTTAACTTTAAACTGAATGCAGCTGGTGAATGGGAGGCAGTCTCAGATTCTACCTGAGGCCCTGCAGGGTTTGCCTTAAGGAGGCCATTTTGAGCCTTTTCTAGGCTTCTTAAGGCCCTGAGCTGTTTTCAGGCAGCACTGGATCTGCCACTTGTTAAACAAAGGGGAAAAAAAACCCACAAAACACGAGGGCTGTTTATATGGTGAATGTTAGTGTTTTCATCCCTTCCAGTCATTTCTGTGATGTGAGACTCTGGCTGAAGAAGGTAACTGAAGCAGTTGTTTGTTGAAGCTTTTGTTTGAATTGGACATCTACGTGCCAAGGCAGGCTTGTGGAGTGAAAGTTTTACCGCTTTGCAAAATAAATGAGGAGAAAGATAGACAAAATGTTCTTCAGTCTTCAGAACAAAGATGGGTGAGCTATTCTGTCAATACGAATACATCTAATTACTTTTAGCCTTTCTTGTAGCTCACAGACTGAGGCTTGCGCTTTCTGTTTGTGATTGCCTGACAGCCATTTTATTGGAAATGCATTTGAGCTTGCCAAATCATGAGCTGGATTTTCAAAAGTTTCCAAAAACAAGGAAGCCTTTTTTTTCTTGAATTACTGAATATTCACAAGCTGTTGCTGAGAAAAGGAGATCTGTATCTGTAAGAGACACTTTCTATTGAAGTAGATGTGCTGTCAGATACTAGTACTTGCCAGAAGATAAAATTCTTCTATGAGGAGTCATAGGGGAAGGTAAACTTATGTTTTGCAATGAAAAGGAGATGATTTTWAAAAAAATAAAACGTTAAAGACATCCTAAAACTGTAGAAACAGAATTTTCGGAGTGGTGTGGAACCTGAGACCCAAGCTCAGTGCTCAGAGGCTTGATTGGTCTGAGGGCATCTAGCTTCCTGCTGGCACTCAGATTTCTTGAGCGCTGGGAGCCCAGAAGCCTTTTAGGACAATGCTCAGTCTCAGGCCTCCATGGGAACCTAAGTCAGTGGGAGTCTGCARCTGAGCTGGAAACTAAGTTCTAGCTAGAACTAGGTCTTTAAGGTGTCTTTTTATGAAGCAGGTACTTGAGGACCCTGGGATTTCTTAAGTCCTGAGCAGTCTCTAGTTCATTACAGTACTTTCCTTCATCAGCTGAAAAGAATGTGCTCACAGGAGAACAAGGTGGCACCTGGCTTGCGTATTCAGTGCAATCACCAGTGTACCCTACCACCTTAGACACAATTGCAAGTTGCCCTTTTTTTTTTTCCCTGGTTGTAATATGTTTAGATATGTAAATAGTGCTAGAAATACCTACAGGGGAAGCAAAGCATGCGTTTTTGTGTAATTCAAGTTCTGTGTTCTGTAGTCAACATGACAATCACTTCTGTGGTCAATTAACAGCAAGAGAGGTTGGACTAGTTTAGGGAGATGATCAGTCTATTTAAAGAAAGGAAGAAGAAATCCAAGTGACTAGGAAATACCTGCTGATAACATGATCTGATCAGCACTCAGCAAGTAAAAGGTAGACATGGAGCAGCCAATCTAATTACTTAAATCTGCCTGCCTCAGGAAGGGTCTTCCTCTCCCTCACTAGGATTCTGTGCTGTAGCTGTAGCCTGAGGAGAACACAGATGGAAGATGAAGGGGCGATGAAAGGAAAGCAGGGGGGTAAATGCAGTTTCCCCTTTTGCTAAAGGAAAGGAGGATAAYGGCATAGCTAGGAGCCACAGAGGTCCAGTTGCAAGTTATATTTCATCCTTTCTGTATGACTGCTGCTGTGTAGTGTGCTGCTTAGATTTCCTCTTTAGTGAAAGCSTTCCCTGTTTCCTGACAACACCTCCTATACAGCTGGGCTGGGCAGGGATGTCCTACAAGGTTAGAAACCTGTGTGTGCAGTGCCAATTCTTTGACCAATGAGTCCTATATCTGTGGAGGTAGAAATGTGACAGTGTCTTGTCTATTCCTCTCAAATTTCTCATCGCTCCTTTTTGACTACCTCTGTGCTGCCTAGGAAAGCCTGTTCCCAGTCTTGACAAAAAGCAGGTTGTGGCCCTCCATTCAACCAGAATTTGTGCATTGTATCTTATCGTGTGTGATTGTTGTGTCATTAGCATAAAATTCCTATCTGAAGGAGGGCCTCAGGACCTTGCTAGCAAGGTCCTGAGTTGGAGAAGGGCAGACAGATGTTCACCTTAGTGATTTCACTCCAACCCAACAGATAAAATGCCAAGGGGACTGCTTGGACATGGGTGAATTTGAGTCTTCTGTCTTGCTTTCAGAGTATACAAATGGTGAAGTGGGATAAAGGGAGGTGGAAATTTTAAAAGGGTATGGAAAAGGGGATTTGACCAGAGAAAGGAGGGGGGTGGGGAAAAACACATTATCTGTTCTGCAACTCAAAGTTGCTCAGACTTTGAGATGAGACTACTTGGTGCACTCTTAAAGGAAAAAGTACGAGAGGACTTTGAATTTCTATAGTTATATCTTACTAGAATGAGAACTAGAGAAAGTTCAGACTGAGATAGATTTAATGAAGGGATCAAGGACAAACCTTTTCCGTGATCACCGTGTCCTTACGGGTCGAGGTTTCTCCTTCGCTGTTGTTCCAGCTCAGCAGTTTTCCAGGCTAAACCAATTCTGCTGAGGGCTCTGTGAGCCTTTAGGAATTCTCTGCCTATCACCTGCAGGCTCAGCTTGAGAATCTGCTCCTTGTGGCTGTAAGGCTCTCTCAGCTGGCCCATCCCTGTGCTTCACCACTGTTTCTGAAGGGTCCTGGCCCTTCTGGGAAAGGGCCATTTCCCTTCAGAGGAGAGCAGCCAGGACAAGGCAAACGGGCTCCTTCTGTGCTGCAGAGCACAAACAGCAAGTGGTGAGGTACCAGGTCAGTGCTGCCTGTCTTTTCCGTGTCTGCTTAAGTAGGGTGTCTGAGTATAGGTCTGATCGAGCTGGTTTGCATTTAATATGTGGGAAACCAGCAAGCTGGTGCTGTAGGACCTACATGTTATGGCATGGCCCTTGGCCCTGTTCCAGCATGTGCTGGTGCATGTGGCCTTTGCTAAGGACACCCAGTGGCAGACCCAGATTCTGGAGCAGGCAGAGGTACTGATGGCAGCGAAACTGTATTGCACTACAGGCGGTGAAGTCTTGCATGTTCTTGCACCTTGAGCTTACCAGTTTGAATCTGATTTTATACCAGTAAGAGGTTGGCTGCAAATATATTACTAGAGGGAGCAGGTAACCCATTTACAATCAGGTTAACTTTTTCTATTGTGTTTGAAAAGCTGAAATTCTTTTCAGGACTAGGACTCAGTATTTCTTCCTGGAAACTCTTTCCTCAGCAAATCTCAGTGCCTAGATGTTTTAGGACTTCTAATCTTTTGACCTTTCCTTTTTAATGTGGTTGTGTGATGCAGGTTGCCAGGCTGGACCAACTGGCGTTTATCCTCCTAGGTGGTTTTATGTGCTGGGTCTTTGTTTTGCCTGCTTATTAATCTTCAGTGTGGTTTTGCGTGGCTGTGCTCACAGGAGAGAGAGAAGGAGACATTCCTCCCCTTCTCTCAGGTTTAGGCTGCTAACTTACATATTTAAGGTGCGGGCTCAGAGGTCTTTGTAGAGGTCTTTTCGGTGACTGTTTCAAGTTCCATGTAGGGAATTGAAGGGAGGATGTAGAACATGCCAGCACACACAGCTGCTGAAGAGTGGATTCAAGAGCCTGAATCCATTTTTTTCTGCAGTAAGTCAACTGGGAGGCAAAGAGAAAAAGATACTAGTCTGAATCATGTTAAGTCCTTGGGGAATTTTCATAAGCTTATCTAAGCTACAGTTTCAGCCATGTGTCATTGGGATAGGAAACTGGGTGACTGTAGAGGATAGTTTCTAGGATGATTCTGTGAGTGAAGAGTCTGTTACATGCAGGAGACTACAGCTGTATCTGTCTAATCGTATTATTTAGGACTTGAGCTTGTGTGAGAGATCAGAATCCCATGTTACTGGTGGTACCTGCTTGGCTTACTACTTGATTCATTTGAGAGTGGTGGGGGATGGAATTTGCCCTCCAATACAGGAGAACTGGAGGTCTGGGCCATCAGTATTGTATTTGACCAGCCTTTTAGATGCAGTGAACTCAAACTCTAACGCAAGCACTAAGAGCAGTGAATGTCAGATGGGAGGTTCAGGGGCAACTTCCCAATATGAGAAATGGAGAATAAGAAAACCGATAAATACTAACATGAAACTACTTTCAAGCCTTTTGAGATTTGATAGCCCCCACATCCAGTTCATGCAGTCTGGATAACTTGAGGGTAGGGTCCAGCCTTGTTTCCCATGAACTTGCAGAATCTTCCCTGGTTGATGCTGTCTGTGAATCTGCTCTGATCTAAATGAGAAGAGTGGCAGGTGTGTGGCATGTGATTCTTAAAAAGGATTTTGGTGAGTTGTTTTCTGTAGTGGAACTAGTGTATTTCATGGCATTGGAGCTGGAGTTTTCTTTTCCTAGTTGATACTTTAACAAATAGAACCTTAAGTAGTAGGAAAGCTGGCCTCCTGCCGAGAACAAGGCTATCTAAAGTAGGATATATTTGCAACTTTGTTGCTATTCTAGAATGACAGCACTTTATTACTTCCTTTTAAATAAATTACCTTCACTTTACATCCTACTTAATTCTGTATGTAAAGGCCTGAATAATATATTATGTCAATTATTTATTAATGTCAAAGCTAATTTTAATAAGTAGATGAAAAGACTGATTGGTTTCAGTTTTTATGCTTTGCTAACTGCAAGGATTTTTAAAAAATGCTTTTGTTTACAGAAGGAGTTAACATTTTATGTAACTGCTTGAAGTTTATGGCTGCTAGGCTCTGAAATCATTACCGTTTTATTGGCAACTGTGTAAAATGCAGAACATACCTGTGCTGAAGGGTTAGCAAATCATTACAGTTAAAATGACTGAACGAGGCATTCAGCATCATGGCAGGCTTCTTTCTGTCACCCTTTAAAAAGAAATTCTTAAGCCCTAAATCTGTTCCTGGTGTTTTATTTTACTCGTATGAGTGGGTGCACTGGTCAAGTCATTGGAGGCTGAGGATATCGGGAGATTGGACCCCTGGAGGTGAACCGAGAGTGTATGCAGATGTCAGATGCACTCGATGCTGGTGAGTTTTGTGGGTGCTTCTGCTTTGTGGTAATGGCAGTAGGCATTGCCCCTGAAACATTTTCAGGGTGATGACTGTCTGGATCTACTGCTGCTGCTTAGTAGCAAATATGTGCTAGGCTCTGCTCATAATTCATAGTTGGGAGAGAATTCCACGCCTCCTGGAGTGGAAGTGCAGATGTGTTGCAGTGGCTGCCTGGGATTCTCCTCATTTCTGCATTGCTTCATCAGTTCTGACAAGGAGCTGAGGATGCGTTTGGGGGCATTTTTGTGTGACTCCACAAAGCTCTTTCAGGAAGCAGAGCCTAGAGTTTGTGAACCTGTTCATAGGTGTGCACCTATTTAAAGTGAATTGCAGCATGCTTGAATGAGTTTTGCTTTGGGACATGGATTCTTCTTCTTCTTTTTTTTTTTTTTTTAAACATGCAAAGGTCAAAATGGATCCTGAGTTGTAGTGGGAGACTGATAAAAGAACTGTGAAGACACTGTCCCACAAAGCAAACTCCAGATTTATCTAAGTTTTAGACCCCTGTGAGGCCCTGTCTTAGTGGAGCATCCAGAAGCTGATCGATGCTTCTCGCTGTACAGCTCCAGCTGATGCACAGAGTTGTTCCACCGACCTTAAGGATTTTGATTTGGTGTGCCACGTTTCCTAGGAGCACAGAGAACACGAGCGCTGCCCTGTTCCTCTGCCTAGTGGTGTCTAGTTGCAGAGAATTCAGAGCAAAGCGCAGGAGATATCACAAGAGGCAATTGCATGATATCAGATAGCTGACTGATGGCCTTCAAGACCCATGCTTTTAAGCTAGTTAAGAGTTCGAGAAAATTATACCCTAGCCSTATGAAGTGATTAGTCAGATACACAGGCCTATACCATCAGATTTTTATAAGAAGCATGAAGAGCATAATAAGCATGTATTTTCAATATATTGTCTATCTCTAAATATTTATGTATCTAAGCTGTATTGTTAATAGCTAGTTCCTCACTTAAGCTGTTTTCTCGGATAGCAGTGCTGAGCTGAAATGTTCCTGTTAGTTTATATAATAAAATCTGTAGCATTGACATTTTTGAGGTACATTCAGACTGTTAACATCTCCTATTAATGCCCTGGAAATATTTCAAGACTGTGACCTTTTCCCTCTGCCTGAAATTCTAAACTGTGTATTAGAACCAGCCTGAGTTACTCTGCCTTCTCTCTTGGTGGATTTTCTACTACAACTCTTTAGAGTTTGGTGGTGTGGTTAAACTGGTTGCTGCAACTCAGAACAAGGTGGTCAGAATTGAGTCTGGCAAACACTGATCTTAAAAGCTTGCCAAAACTTACCTAAACTCAAATTCTTCCTGCTAGAGACTCAAAAGGTCTCAGCAGTCAGCATTTCCCGTTAAGAGCAATGGGACCATCTGAGGCTGCCGTTTGCTTGCTTCCTCTTGGCTTGCTGCATGCTTCTGGGAACCAGGTCCCTGCTGTGTTGAAATGGAGATATAAGGAATAAGAAGTCTGTGTTACAGTGCAAGCAAGGGCACAAAGCAGCAGATCAAGACTTTTTTACTATTTTACTGTATTTACTGTTAAGATTTTTCTAACCTTATGTAAGAGAAGACTATTAGAACTGTAGAAATACCAAATGCTGAGTAATGTAAGTTTCAATAACATTCCTTATGCTATTTCCCTTTAGATTTAGGGGCTTTCTGTAGGAGTGAAATATTTAGATCACTGCTAGATCCTTCAAACAGCAATTTGGGGTAGAAAGGAAAAAATAGTTGAGATGATCTGGAACTGTTTCAGGGCCTATCATTAAATCCTTGATGACAAAACAAGACAAGCACGTGGAAGAGGACAGTTAAACAAAGCAAAACCACCAAATGTGGAGTTGGTTTCTGGGCCGACTTCTTGCTTAGAGTCACTGCTGGAGGAAAACTTTATGAAGGATATCTCAGTCACCTTGTTTGAGTTCTGTTGAGCATCAGTTGTTTAGGGCATGCATTTAGATACCTCTCTGAATTCAGTGTTACGTTGTAAAAGATAGATAACTGGTTTAGCCAGCTGAGATCTTACTGACAGAAGGCAATGCAAGGGCATAGGAAAGAGGTGAAAAGTGAAGGAGAAAGAGAGTGTGTGAAGGAAGTGTAACAACAAAGTCTGTTTGCTGGTGGYTTTTACATATAGGTCTGAGATGTGAGTTTTGTTGGAAAAAGTCTCTATTTGCATGAAGCTGGCCCTTTTTCTGGCATATACTCCCGATTTGTTTTTCTCTGATTCATTTCTTATTTTGTTTCCCTAAACATCAGGCAGTGCCTCAGATCAGAAAAAGGGTTTAGCAGGGCTCCTGATTTGACCAAGTGTGGCTGCATTTGGCTCCTCATGTCCCTCAGTTGCATTTCCCTTGCTGTTGAATTGAGCAGGAGAAATGGTGTCTTGGGTTCCTCCCAGTACAGTGTGTTGAACCTGCCCTTTGAGACTGAGGCAGACTTGATCCAGATTCCAGGAGTCTCCAAGGAGACTCTGGGTGAGAAGCTAGGAATGTAGATCCTGCAGCCTGYGGTCTCTCTGCCTCCAGCATGTGATGTCCCCAAATCATCTTTTCACTGGTGGATTTATGAAGAGGTTGATGGCCTGTACAGTTTCCTCATCTCTTACTGGTTTTGATGRTTTATTAGGCTGACTTTGCTTAATGTTCTGGGGGTTTTTTTTAGTTTAGTTTTTTTCTTCCTTTTGCTTAATTCGTTGTCATCTTGGCAAAGCCTTTCAGTAGTGTCAGGAAGATTTTGTGTGTGTGTGTGTCTGCTTAGAAAGGATGTTTTTATGTTATTGTTGCTCTTAATACTTTCTCTTGGTGGCTGAAATATTTGATGAATCTTCATTACTTGCAATAAGCTGAGGGTTGACCAGCCCAAATGTAACGAGTAAAACTTCAGAGACTCTTGTGTAAAAGCACTCCTTGAAACGGAGGGTGAGCACTCGCTGTATCTCACTGACATCAGTGGAGTCTGCTGGATGCCCATCACTTCTGATGAAAATCTGACTTTAAGTATCAGACTTGCATTGCCATCTCTTATTTCTAAAAAATGTGGCCTGGTCTAATAAGCTGAGTGTCGTCTTTAGCTTACTTGCCTCTTCCACCTCCTCCTTGTCTGTCCTGGTTTCGCCTTTGGGGCCTCTGTTTACCTCTCCACACAAAAGGCTCCTAAAATAAGTGGAAGATGTATTCTCCCTTGCATCCCGGGTCATTCCTGTTATTCCCAAATCCCATTTCTCACACTTTGGATTTTGAAATGTGCCTCCACCCCCCAAATAACAACGCCAGTGTTGCCCTCCAAGTGTATGGAGGATTCTGCTTCTGTAGCTGGTTTTTTTCAAGGACGTGCTGGCAGTTTGACTGAGCCTGCCTGGAACAGCAGCAGCTTAGGGGTTGGCTGCTTCTGCACCATTTTCTTCCCTAGGCAGAGGAGGGGAGGGGGAAAGGCTGTCAGAGACAGAGGTTTTTGAAGTCAAGAAACTAATGTTTTTGTTTGTTTGTTTGTTTCTGGTCTTCATAATACTTACTTGGAGTAAACCCCAGGCTGTATGCAGCAGAAGTGTTTGAGTGCYAAGGGGCATCTGTGTAAATACTGTCTATAGCATATTCTGGGAGCAGGTCGCAGATGCRTCCAACACTGGGTCTTTGTCCAGCTGGCAGATTTGTGATTGTTTAAGCATAAAATCTGAAAAAAGGGGTCTCGGTTAGGTATGTGAAGGCAGTATAGTGGGCACAGTTTATTAACCAGCCCCAAATGAAAAGCACCTAATGAGACTTAAAGAAAACAGATTAAAGAATGGACTTTTCAAGCACCCAATTCATGAAGAGGATCAAGGAGAGCTTAGTTTGGCACGTCTGTCTTTTTGTTCGTACTTGCCCTTTGGATTTTATCACTCCATTTATACCGATGGTGCAGAAAGTAATGGTATTTATATGATCATAATATTACTGCGAGATAATCTAGCAACACTTTACAACAAGTGGCAAATTACTTGCACTTCATTTGGTATTGATTGTAAAAGCGTTAATCATGGTGAATTCTTTCGGTATTATTCATTTGGATGTAAGATATGATACTCCTGTCTGAAGCACTGAATAATTTTGAGGGTAGATCAAAGTCATCTAAATAGAATCCTGATTGTGTCTCGGTGCTCCATGCAAGACACAAATATGCAGCAAGGGAGGCAAAATGAGCTTTAATTTAAGTGTTTAGCAGAGCTTCATCAAATGCTTTTGCCATGGAAATGGATTTATCAAGCAGAGTTGTTTGTCCACTTTGATACAGTCATGACACTTTGTATTTCTTTCCTGAGTTGCATCCTGTTGCTGTAATAGGATGCACCGTAGTATGGGCAACTGGGGATGTGTTGCGATGCATAGATGACTATGCCGTATTGTTTCCTGCTGCTCAAACACAATCATTTGACCAAGCTGTCTTTGTTAAGATGCTATTTTAGTTAGTTTCAAACAAAAGGAATGGGCCAAACACAGCCAGCTTGTGTGTCAGTATCCTCCCAGTGAGCTAGGAGGGAAGTCCCCTCCCTCTCACAACAGCAAGTCTGCTTCTCAATGCATTGAGTGAGAGGACAACCTTGTGCACCATTTCTGCCTGTGTCCTGCTGCTAGTTTCTACATTATTAAGGCTGCTGGTTTTAGTGAGTGAGAAATAAAAGAAGTGCTGTTAAAGTAAACTCTTCAGATCTGTAGAATACGGAATTAAAACTCTTCTTTAAATAGATGCAGTGTGCTAGGGAGCAAACTGTGGCTGTGTGGGCAAGGAGGATAGCAGATCTGTCGTCTTCCTCATTCTTTTATTCCCATGTAGCTGCTGCTTTTGTTTGTGTCATATTGTAATATTGGAGCGTTGGCCTGACAGTGCTGCCGACTCTTGGGCAGGACTAGGTTTCAACTAGACCTGAGAATTCTTGAAAATCGTACGTATTCCAAGGGAAACGTCCATKTCAGAGGTTGAGGCCTTTCTGGCAGCAGGCTGTTCATAGAGACGGGGGGGCCATCATTAGTATAAGTGTGAAGCATAATATTAAAAGGAAAACGACTAGGTTTTGTCTTAGGGTGTTTCTGGCTTTTGACTGTGTGTGGTTTTTTTCCCCTCTTCTCCTCAAGTCTTCAATAAGAAAGCAGTTTGCAAACTGCATCAGCAACCTTGTTAGGCACATTTAATTTACAAATATTGTCAAGAGAAACTATTTATTAGCAGTCTGGCTCCAATATACTCAGCAGCTAATTCATCTAGTGTGTAACTTTGACAATAGCAATTTAAACTATTTTTGCTTATATGAATGGGTGGCACCATTCAGACAGGAATACAGGACAATTAATTTAGACATACCAATGGCTGGAAACATTCTGACATGGCTAATTAGATAATTTTTGCCCATTGCAATGCTTAGGCATAGCTATGTAATTAGGATAAGCATTCTTTTGTGGCTGTTACACTTGCCAGATTGGAGCATGACTTGCACCAGAGAGATCAAAACAGGCCAGGGATGTTAACTTTTGTCTGACATGTAAACTTTTTGAAACGTGACCCAATTTAATTGTGGTTTTGCTATTTAAGTATATACTTACATAGTCAAAGTCATATGGATGTAGGGAAGTGGTGTCATGAATCATGTAGCTGATTAATACATTAGCATTTTGTTAGCCATTTCTCAGCTGGAATAAGAACTTGGTATTTTGTGGCTAGAGTCACAGCAGATGTCTGTAGAGGGGGTGAGAAACAGGAACATTTTCTTTTTTTCCACTTTCATTTCAAGGTGTTTCCCAGATTTTTTAGCTCATTGGGATTTCTGTTGGATTACCTGCTGCTTCTAGATCGCTGGAGAGCAAGAGTGTGGAGCTAAAGGTAAATATTCCTGGTCTGTGTTGTGAAAATCCTTCTTTGGAGAGAAGGTGACTTTTAGGCTGGTAGAATGGTATGAGGAGTTACTTGGAAAAGGCAGCAGGTATAAAAGTATTTGTCTATAGAGCTGTTCTGTGTTACCTCACACACTTCGGCTATTCCAGCTATATCCTACTGGCCTTTAATACAGGGGAGAGCTCTGATCTCTTCATTATGCTCGCACAAGTTTGGGTTTCCAGATATCTAGAGAGAGATGCGTCTCACTTGGGGAAGCTGAGATGATAACGAACGTTTGATCTGGGTGTTTCCAGGTGTATTGATCTTGTGGAATGTTCAGGGTGAACTCCCTGAAGTCTGGTCCTCAAAATCTGCAGGGAAAATGGAAGGTCATACACTGTGTGTGTTAGTCCACTGGAGGAAAATAAATGGACACTGTGTTAAATTAAATGGCCACGAGTCATGATTAAATGCTTACGCTGTACTCCTAAATGGGACCCTCTGTACCTAGAACACTGGAGCAGGATATTAAATTAATCATAGGATTAATACTGCCAAGCCTCATTCTGTCATCTTTTTTCTTTTGTAATCCTTTCAGATGTGCCATCTGTTCTGTAATTCTTTTTTTTTTTTAGGTCTCCTATAGGTTCACATGACAAAAGCTCTTATTAAAAATAATAAAGTAGAAAAAGCTACAAATAACCTTGAAATCCATTAATAGAAAAAGTTATTTCCCAGGAATGGAAGCAGAAATTGAGCRACTTTGTTCTTGTTTCTTTTCTAGAGATTGGTGCATATTTGGAGTGTATATGGAAATACAGAACTGGACCTGTGCAGTTCCTGGTATTGCCATTCACTGTGCAAATAGTGTTGATTGACTTTTTTTTTTTTCTATTGAAAAAAAACCCACATGGTTTGTGAGAGGAGGGTATGTGGCAGGGTAAGAACCAAGGCAGAGGGCAGGAAATTGACACCAGAGTTTAAAGTACAAAGCATCAGGCAACTGCAATAGGTGATGACACCTGATATGCCTGCAGTAGTTTTGGCCAATGTCAGGGGCAGTTTGATGGAGGAGATAAGGGAGAGAAACAGAGGTGTGACTGTTAGTTGATGATGCGTCTTGTCTATTACCCACGCTTTTTACAGCGTGCTTTTTAAGGACAATTCCACTGTGAGGAAATTATTTTAAACTAAGGGTAGCTGCTGTGTACTAAGGGGCCGCTTGTTCTCTACCAGAGATAAGACTAGCCAGTGTTTGCCTGGCATGGCACACTACCTGTTGAACCTTGGTAGTTCGGACCTGGGAATGGACTGAATGAACTGCACAATGCACACTTAAATCCATTCTTAATTTGTTTGTCCTGCTGGCTGTCCAGGCATCATAGGAGACAAATTCCCCTTTCTAGATCCTCTCTGGCCCCTGAACAACTATCTGACAGTCACAGCTCTAAAGAGGAGGTTCAGATAAAGGACGCATTGCTTTCTTTCTGGCCCTGCCTGGGCAGCTGAGATCTATAGCTGGCAATCTGGCTAGTCAGGCATCTGTGGGATTAGCAGCACGTTAAGCCTGAAAACTGGCCTGTGAGCTTCTTCATTTGGCATTTCTTATCGATTGGCTACGTAAAGTAGTTCTACAGGTTGCTCTGCATCATCCATGACCCTTGCTTGCAATTGTATTGTAGGCTCTTGCTCTTGTTCTTTAGACAGCAGAATATTGCAGCTCTTCAGAATGAAAGCTGTGAGCCAGCACTTGCTGTCCCAATGCTCTACGTTCAGGTTGATAACCAGTTAGGATGTTTGGTAGAGTTGAGGCTTGTTATTTAAGGAGTTTAGAGAATGCTTTTGTTGCAGCTTCATGAGATGTATCTGTAGYTTTCAATTGTGAATGTTATTTCATGTAATCATATGACTCCATTCACTGGGGCTTTCAGTAAAGCAGGTCCTGTGACGCTCAGGATAAAAATCAAAACCATGGATGTGGTGCTTGCTCATGTCTGAAAAAGCAAAGAAGGAATATTGCATTTTCCTTAAATATTTGATAAAAATATTTAGGTTTCATTGGGCTGAGAGGTTTTCTAGTCATAGGAGCTACATAAGCAAAAGCCTAGATAAAAGATTGTTCTGCAAAGAACTCCTTGGGACCTGAGGCAGCAACATGGTGTGGAGGAGCAGAGAAATGAAGGGTTCTGTATCAGAAAGGACTGCTTGAGGAAGAATGTGATGTTTSGAACTCATACGTACTAAGAGAATATGAAGGAAGTTCCTTTTGTTCTTCCAGGGCTTCAGGAATTTTGAGTAAGCCCTAGGAAGAAGTTTTATATTTCTAGTCTTTTCTAGTTTTTTAAAAAGACAAGGTTAACACTGTACCCTTAAAAGTAAAGGCTTTGTGGAATAACTTCAAAAATGCTTTAAGTTACGAGCATATTTTCTTCAAAAACTATTTTTTTTCTTTCAAAGCCTAAACTACTTTCGCCTTTCAATCAGCAGTGAAATGTGATGCTTTGTGATACAGTAGGGAGCTTGCTGTTTTTTCCTGGAGCTGAATTGCAAAGCCACAGATGTCTTTCAAAGCACCTAATCTTTCAGCAGCTGCAAAGATCCCTGACTAAGGGAACATGCCCAACTTGCCAGGCTATCCTTATCAGGTGTGGAATTTCTGAAAGGTCTGTGATGCAGACGTCAGTGCTTGTCTTCATGCCAGCTTGGGTCTCTGTTCTTGATGACCAGCTGTGTTGACAATATCTTGAAAAGTGAATTCTCAAAGGGTCTGTGCTGAAACGAGATTTCTTTTTATTTTAGCAAACTCCTAAGCAAAGACGTAATGAGGTGTCATGGAGAAGAATATTGGCTCGTCAGGCACATCTAAAGCAGATAATACTCATTTTCCTTCATGCTTGAGTGAATTAGTAGATCAACATGCTTTAGAAAATCAAGATGGATTGATATGCTGGCGCCAATCAGCTTGAGATACTCTCCTTCTGCCCATAGGTAGTTAACTAAACTTTACCACATCAATCTGTCTTTTTTCTGTAAAATGGGACAACTTCACACAAGACTTGAGTAAAGAGCAGTAGGGAGTGGCTACAGGTTTTAGCTAGCTTTCACCTAGCTGGCTCTGAAATGAGCAGCCTGGCAGTTGCAGGAAAAGTTGAAACCCATTTGAGAAATATTGAAGTTGTTAAGAGGAGGACTTCTGTACACAGCAGCTATGGTTAAGGTTAGAGATAACTGAGGTTCAGCTGGATAATGTACTGGTCATCTGGGGCAGGGCCTGAAATAAGGTCTAGGGTTGGTATCTCTAAAAGTCATCAGCTGACACTTCAGAGATGTTACTGACAGCAAAAGGATGATGTATTATTAAACATGGTTTATGGGAAATCAGAACTGGATATTAGGCAGTCCCTTCATAAGGAAAAGATRCAGTACAAAGAAGAAATGCATTGTCTAAAATTGTGCACATTTATGTATGTTTTTTCTGCATTCTAATTTGTACATTGCTGTTTCTTACGCATCTACTAACACGATGCTGCTAGGGAGATGTGCTGAAAGGGATGTTCATACAGCAGTGGAACAACCTGCTCATGTCAGGCAGTAGACTTAAAAGCCGTGCAGTGAGCACGACCCAAGATGCAGAACAGATGCTTCACTTAATCATTGTGTCTTTGAAATTGTACAATTTCTATGAAATCACTGTGTTTTGTTATAAATGATGGACAAAATAATGCGTAGTCCAACAAAGTATGCTTGTGAAGCACTCAGCTTAAATAAAGCAAATAGCTGCCAATGCTTCGAATCAGCTAATGTAGAGGTGTGGACAAAAGAGTGAACTTAAAAAAAAAAAAAAGAAAAAAAAGAAAAAAGAAAAGAAAACAGTGGAGTATTGCAATTGATAACTAGTGTCTTTGTTATTTCCCTTGGATTTGTAATGAAATGAAAAGCGGTCACAGTGCAGAGTAACAGCAGCTCGCTTTGGACCTGGTATGTTGTAGGTAATGCTACTTCCTTCTGCTAGAAGATGACACTTCTGCTATCTAGGCCCACAGATGATGTGAGAGTTGTCTTAGTGACCTTCCTCAAAGGCAAAAGTYGCAAGCAGCGTATAAACTAAAAAATACAGGTGCAGCTATTCTTGTAAAACATTTTTTTTCTGTCTTGAATTGTAACTTTTTATTAATGATTGAGAAATGTTTTACTCAATTATGTCATGACTCAAACATCAATGAGTGAATTAAGTTTTTGAGAAATGGGTCACTTACTTCATTGAGAAATAGATGATTTGGAAGAACAAAGTTGAATTAGRCTTGCCCTTTTTCCAAGTTAAGACAAATCCCTAAATTCAGACTAGTGGAGCAACTTCATACATGTTGAAGGTTAGAGATTTTAAGGAGCTCTGTATTGGTCTGTTGTAAAGGGGGGGGTGGTAGTGAAAGCTGGATTCGACATTTTGTTTATTTTATTGAGGATCCAGTAACACAAACTCAAAGAGAGAACAGYGTGATGACTGAAGAATATAAAATTAATAGTGCTTTCTGACTCTTATGCTCAGTTCAGTCTATTCTTCTGGGAACTAAAATACACAGATTCCACATTTTTGTGGTCCTGAGATAGCTGGGTCCCGTATGTATTAGTTCTGTGTACAAAGAGGTGGGTAGATCCAGACCTGGACTTTCATCAATTACTTAYTGCTGCAGCATTGCAGTCAGTGCCGGTAAAGATAGTGGTCCTCGCAAAGCCTTTGTAGGAGGAGTAGCTTGTAAAAAGACACAATAATCAGATCACTAACCTTCATGGACAGTTGAAGTCATAATCTGCTTTTAATTCCTGTGATTACCTTGAAAGAAACAAATTTGCTACAAAAAATAAAGMCGGGCAGTCCAGTCTGTCCAGTGAGTGAGAGCTCATTGAAAAAGAAGGCACCTTCCCACACTCATCGCCCTGACACTGCAGCAGTATTGCTGAATATCTGAACTTTTCCAGCAGCTGGGGACTGATTTCAAAGCATGCTATGTCTGCTGTTACAACCAGATACGTGAAAGATTCTTCTGGAAACTGTCCTGGGGTTCAGGTTTAGACTCCTTTCCTTACACCCAGCTGTTCTCCTGGGGGAAAGATGTCCCCAGATGTTTATGCACAGGTAACCATTGTCTTCCACTGGCTCATCTACAGAAACATGTGCGAATCTTGGGCTGGTGCTTTCTTGAAGTGAGAGAAGGCAAACTGCTATGAAATCCCTTTCTGGTTTTGTCAGAGAACGTCTGGCTTTCTTGAGGTGGCCATTCAGTTGCCTAACTTAGGGTTAAGGAAATCTTTTGTTGCCCTTAATTTATTGTTGAGGGTAAAAGAGCAAAGAAGGAYGTGGCTGTGGTGTGTGTTTGTTTGTTTTTCTGGCAGGAAGGCTGTGGGCTATTTGGAATCCAGTTTCCACTCTGACAGTCAGTTTTAATTTCTTTGAGTGAACAGTCTCTCCTCTCTGACACTTTTCTGTTTGAAAAATATGCACTGTGATTGAGGAGGAGAAATAGTTCGCCATGGCACAGCCTGGATTACATTCCTCAATAGATCTTTTAAGTTTTACTCTAACTTAGCTCTCCAATTTTCTGACCTGTGTGTCTTTCTGTACTTACGGATAGTCACATTGGAGTAATGTGTTCAGGTGTAAACAATCATATATCCTTTCATTTTCAGAGTTGCATTTTTTTAAATCATATCAGTAACCATTTTAAGTATATACATGAATGTCTAGTGTTTTGTTTTTTCARAGCTCAGGATCATGAAGAACTGCGATGTTGCAAAACTAGTCTTGGTAGGTATATACGTAGCGTGAAGGTCCTCATTACGTTAGGGGACAGAAAATAATTCGAAACTGTTGTATGCCAGAAGACKAGGCCAATGAAACAGAATTTGAAAGAAAAGACCTGTCTTTCTACTCAGTATTTCACAGCTAGGTGAGCAAAAAACACTGCGCTATCTGCACAGCTTTTAGGTGGATGAAGCAAGTCCCACCAAAGGTCGGTCACTCGCTGAAGGTYGCGTAAGAACAAGGGAGTAAGCACTCGTTCACTGGAGATCTCCTGAGCAGTCGTTTGATGCCTTAGACTATGTTGTTCTTGGCCCAGTTGAAAGGTATCTGCTGCTACTGCTTAGAAAAAAGTCTCTACAGTGTGGGTAAACAGGTGCACTTTGGAATGAATGCACAATAAAAACAAGGGACTTATTAGGACAAAGCCATTTTGGGATCTGATCAATCTGAGTAAAGATTGAAGTAAGGGGAGGATGCTGAAGGGATTAATCAATTTCAGTGAATAAAAATGCAAGATGATATTGTTGAAGTTGATAAAGATGAGCCTATATTAAAGGAGATCGGGATTCAGAGCACGTATTGTGACTTATTATGCAGAGAAAATTATTACTGCCCATTAAAGAATTAGTTTTAACACAAAATGGAAAAGTTGATTAGTGCACCTCAGAGTAGCTAGCTTCTAAAATTATAGAATTAATGAATGTATGAAATATTTAATTTCACACATAAATATCTGTGAATAGAAATTAATTGCCACATGCAATAAAAGTCATTTATTGCACATATAGGATCAAATATTAAACATGTGCTGAAGAAAATGTGAACATTTTCATAGTTTGCATGTAATTGATTTGCATTTCTGCTGAATTTTTGGTAACTGTATAAAAAGCAGATCAAGCTCAGTAATATGCAGAAAGGGAAAAACTCTGTGCATAATTTTCAATAACTGTGCAAGGTTAATAAAGTAAATCCTCAGTCCTGGGAAGAATCACCTGTAAACGCAGTTGTCTTCGAGTATCACTGGAAYTGCAGGAAACTAATGAAATAAAACATATGCTTAAGTGTGTTGGAAGCATAGGCTCCAGCCCTGCCACCATAATGCAGTTTCATGCTATTGGACTCCATTAGAATAAGTACAATGTCTGCAACTTCTGCAGCTTTTCCAGATAAATGTCACTCATACTTTTTTTTTTTTTTTCCCCCTAATGCCTCGATCTGTTGGTCTGGTCAACGTGTGTGTGATATGGTATGACTTAGTTTAGGCTGTGAGTTTCTCTTTCAGCTAAATCCTGTTGCTTGTATGTTGTTTACTGTCGCTCTTGTGCATTGCCCTGTCTTACATTCATTGCGTACCTGAAATTTTCATGCACTTCAAGCTGCCTAAAGTACGTAATCCTCCTTACAACTCCAACTCTATAGCTTAAATATTATGCAGGTTGAAGTGTGTAGGCATAAGGTAGTATCCCTTCAAATAGCTAAAGCCAGCTAGTGCTGGTTGCTCTGTCTTAAGGAGTTCTGAGATAGCTTGGTAGGAACAGCGTGTCTGTATGTATTTAACAGAGTTGTCTGGGATTCATCTGTGCTAGTGTCATCCCTTTGTGCTGCGTTTAGCAAAACAACGGCKGGAGGTGACAGCAGTTGCAGGGGTCGTGTGGAAAGAATTCTTGCCTGCAGCTGCTGGGGCTACAAGGAAATTGCTCATTTCTGGGAGAAAAACAGGATTAAAATGTCTGGACTGTTTCAGGAAAATGGACTTAGTGGTAGACTCATCCTCTGCTGAAGTAACCAGTATGTAACCTATATTGTGAGGATTTGAATGCTGTTAGTCAATAATAGTGTAAGTGATGCCAAAGGCTGCTGTTACATTGAGTGTGAGGGGGACCAAAGTTCATAACCTGCCATGTTACTGAACAGCTCCTCTTAAGCTTGAAGGGAGAACACTTGCTGAAATGTGGAGACTTCATTTCCACTGTTCCACTACCCAAAGCCTTGGAGGCCTCCCATTGTAAATGAAATGCAGAAAAAGAAATACTTAATGCCTATTACTTAAGAAAGCTAATAGAGCATTGTCAGTTTGGACAGTGTTTCGATGTGTTAGATTGTGTGACATGGAAAATGAAGTTGCCCATCTGCCATTAATAAAAAGGAATTTGACTCTAAAGTAGGCCTTGGCATCTGTTACATGAATGCGGTCAGGCACTGACAGTGTGAAAGAGCTACAACATCTTCCTGTTTTCCACGTAACTTGAGGGAGGACAAGCAGAAAGGACGCTGGGACATTGCTCAGGCTCTGTACTGAATAAAGCAGGGGGTCTCTTGGCAAAGTACAATTTGAAACAGTGTTGCTTTCCAAATTTTTTACCTCTTCAAACTGCCACTCCATGTCAAACGGATGAATTGAGTTTAGCTTTCAGGAAGAAGTTTCACCACTGTCTTTGAAAGTATAAATATATTCGGCTACCACCTGCAGATTGCTAGTCTGAATGCTTAATGCAATGAGAGGAGAGCTAGTGCTTGTTGACTGCTGCCTCCTTGCAGGGATAGGGAAGATTTTGGGGTACTCAGAGTAACATCAATCTTTCAGCGAGCAAGAAYATAGATGGTGTGAGGGAGCGGTGCTTATGAGATTGAAGTCAGAGGCAGATGGTATATTTTACTTCGAGGGACTTGTTGACCCACAGGTATTGTGTTGTTTGTCAAGGTTGTTGGCAAATGTTAAATGTGTTTGAAGGTGCTCCGTTGCATTTCTTGGAATGGCCAGCACTTAGCAGTGCATGTTACATGTACTGCTTCGAAGCATTTAAACAATGTATGTTCTGATTGTGGGAAGTGCTCGTTCTAAATACCCTGGAGTATTGTCTTGGAGTTCAGCTAACTCATTATGGTGGTGTAAGTATAAGACCTGTGTGTTCCTGAACCAGTGAAGTTGAAATTTAGCTTGATTCTCATCCACAGAAATATCAGCGTTTCCTGAAAGAAATGCTGTCAAACCTATCAATTAAATACCGTCTTAACGCAAATAGTGGAAAAACTTATTGAGGCCATCAGGAAATTTGTGCTGTTATTGGGGGGGGGGGAAACCTGTAATACAAAGATCTTATTAGACTATGTGAATTTAACAGTTTAGCAGCGATATTGCAGAGTTTTATTTTAAGATTTTGCAGGATATGTTAATCTGGCTTCACAGAGGAACTTTACTRCGAAATGATATGAGGAAGTGGGGTTGATTAAGCCTGGAGTAATGATAAGATAGGAAATGGTCTTCTCCTCTTGTGTGTGTTCGGGAACATCCACCACCAAGATCAGGTCAAGCATCTCGCCCTGGAATACCAAAAGCCCAAGGATTAGGACTGTTATGTGGTAAGAAACTTGGTTTTAAATCGGTGGTTGTTCAGACAAACCAGGCACTTGAACCTTTACTTTACAGTTTATTACTCTAATCTTGGCAATCCTGCAGTAGATACCTGCCTCTAATTTTTTTACTAYAAGCTCCTTTTTAGAGTCGATTCCATTTCAACCTAGGGATTTTAATGAAGTGGTACATTTCTACAACTGGTTTTTTGACAATAAGCAAACTTTTTACTAAAGTTACTCTCACTAATTTTAACAGATTGTCAAATAGAAAAAGCACCAGAGATGAAAGAAGATAACTTTTAAACCCCAACTTTTTCCTTTTTTTCTGAGTTTTTTTAGGGTGTTTTTTTTCTGTTGTTGTTTTCAGGACTTGTTTCCTTGTTTCTCACCCACAGAGCACCAGTTCATCCTGCACTCTGCCTTGCATGACAGGGAAAAAGTTGTGCTGCTGTGCATACCCTTATTCCCTGTCTGCTAACAGTTGTCTGATCTCATGCAATCTTTCTCTGAAAATCTGGAAGTGATGATCTGTCATGTCTCGCTGGAGTGCATGAAATTGTTTGCAAGCACTTACGCACATTATAATTGTACTCTGCTAGTAATATCATGCAGTGCAAATTCCCTTTCTCACTCTCCCTTTATTTTTGCKGTGAAATGGCCTCACAAAAGATTAAGGAGCAAAGAGAATCTCAGACCCTCTGTTTCATTTCCAATTTTGTACTTCTGAAACTTAGAAAGTAACAGCCATGCATGATCTGATTAACGTCCAGTTRATACCATCCAGCAGCGACTTCTTTCAGTATTCACGCTTAATCAAATCCAACAAGTAAAGCTCAGCTCAGCAAGGGATGGTAAAATCATCTCTTTCTTGCAGCCAGCTGTCCTGCAGTGCCCAGCACATCCCGGATCTGAGAGTGTCAGCTACCACGAAATGGAATTACCGTGTAAATTCTTGGGACGAGCCTCATGCTAAAGCTGAAAATCACTCTGATTGGTACAAACCGCTTTCTGTGGAGTCTAAATGTCCTCTCATGTTTATAATTGCAAGTATTTTGGGGAAAACTATCAGGGATTTAGGATGCATGAAAAAAAAACCCATCTATATGCTTTCTACTGCTGCTTGTGTTTATTGCTTTGATTAGCTGGTGTGGCAGCAAGCTCCATCTGTGGTGGTATCTTGTAGACTGAGTGAGTGGAGTGAGTAACTGGATAGCTTGCRCGCTAAGAAAGGAGTATATTCAGAAGGCCATGAGTTTGGCCCTCTGGGTCGGTACTSACTATACATTGGCCTTTTTGTGGAGTTTAAGGTGTTGGTTATGGTCTTCTGTAAAACTCTCGTGGTTTGATTGTTTTCTCAGGCATTTTCTCTGCAGCAGTGGGGAAGACAGCATGAAGGAGTCTAGTTTGGATCCTCTTGTGGCTTCCTAAAGGGACATGGATAATATGAATTTCTTTGGGATGTATCCTTTTATTCTGTGAAAGGCTCTTTGTAAAATTGGAAGGGATCTGGACCTTTGCTCTGAAAGGTTCTGGAATGGATCTCTTTTTATCAGACTTGAAAAACACCTCTGTAGGACAGAAGATTAAATGAGGGACTGAAGTTTTACTTCACAGGTAGGAAGAGTGTAAGTAACGTGTGATGCGTGTCACTTCAGACCTGCCTGGAGAAGCCTCTGTGGTGTTCTGCTTGCATTTTAAATTAAATTAATGCAGTACTAATGGACAGCACTTTAAAAAATGAGTTGCTAGACATACAAAATGGATCTTGAGATGGGAAGGGAATTAGAACAAGCTACCGTGACCTTCAAGGTCACTGCTACTTTATTTTCATCCAACATTGTGTTTGGACGTTTCAGATGAGTGAAGCACTGTCTCTGAAGGCAGCTCTGCATCCCCGTATTTGCGGCTGTGGCGTGACTTGAGACACTTCTCTCTAACCTGCAATGCTACCTTCCATCTCTAATGGACTGGGAGTGCACTTTTCTTGCTTGCAGTGGAAATTCTCAATCCAAATTTTAATTTTAATTTTATTATTTGGGCGTCTTTAGTCAGTAGCCCACCCTTTTTAGAATTGTGTATCAGAGCATGAATGCAGTGGGATTCACTTCCTTTCACGTTCCTGGTTCAGGAGGAACGCCTTTGCTGCAGGCTTGACATGCCAGAACTCAGACTTTGTGCACTGAAACAGTTGCATCGCGGAAAAGTAGTATCATATCATGCATTAAGGTGCCATTCTGCATGTTGATATGTGATGTGTAGTATCAGTAATGACCTTATGCTTGAGGTTGTCCTGGAATTTGCATGAGACAGAACTAAAAGTTAGACTGTTTTTGTTGTCTCTCCCCTACCAGTTCAAAGAGATGCGTCTTAATGAAAAATAAGCCATCTTTTGAAGTAGCATTTTGAAGTTTCTAGTATGTTGGTCTCCTGAAGGAAAGGGAAGAACGTGGAACAAGATCTCAGCAGAATGATATCTTTTCTTAAAGAAGCAGCCACACAGTCATAAAACTTACCAGCAATCTGCTATTCTTACTCAAAGTGTCTCCARAGTTAACAGATAATGCTACAGAGCATTCTCTGAGCTCTGCAGCATTCAGACTGTGTAATCTGAAGTCTGTTGTTCAATATTGAAGTTTTGGGTTTGTGTCCATCCCCCACCCCCAAGAACAGGACTTCAATCATCCTCCTTTTTCAGAGATGAAAACATTCACAAGACACAGTAAAGGCCTGGAAATTAGAGCCCTTTGCTCAATTGTTAAATACATAGTAAAAGTAATAGAAGTTGAAGCTGCCTGAGCCTTACGTAATTACTGCCTGTTTTGTTTTCCCTTATGACAGCTTCTATAGGATGAAAACTTGTTTTTATTAGAAATTATGGCACTGCCTATCTGTTACGGCAAATTGTTAGAATCTCAGGTTGGAGTTCAGGCTTTGGGTGGGACTGTAATGCACATTCAGTTCATTAGTCACATCTGGATTTCTTGTTGCCTGTCACATGGCAAAACYGGAGTATTAAGCATTGAGGGCAAGGTGAACATTGAAGCATCTCCTGAGCCTGGGTAGCAGTGTCACCGTGATCTGTTGCACTGCCAGGAGTCCGTTTTTCTTAYGGATGGCCTGTTGCAATTGGTACAGTAAGTAAGAGGATTTACTTTAGGACTATCTGAATTCCAAACTCCCTCCAAGGAAAAAACACTTAAAATAACCTGTTTCTCTCATTTTGTTGGTATAAGTTAAAGATTGTGATGTTAAAAGATAGGTAGAATCAGAATCTGGCCCTTGGCATGGTATAAAATGTTACAGCTCTCAAGAGATACACAAGTCATTAAACAGGCTGTACTTCAGAGCATGACCTGACCTTTTCTTTGAGAAGTGCTTATGCAGTGTTTCACTTAAATACTGAATTATGGCTATAGCTAAATTGGGCACAAAGCTATCTATTTGGCTCAACATCTAGTTAACATCAATAAATCTAGTGGACCTGATGAGACCCTGATAAAACTCCTGGTGGTGGTGTAGGGGGWGGAAGCATCCCTTTGCAGGGTGGTTTGTAACAGGAAAGTTGATGCAGGGTGAATGACCAAGTCAGCTGTGGCACTGGGTATATTCACCTACTTGTCCATGTTACTGAGCATGGCAAGCTTGATTCTTCACCCTATTCTGAAAGCAAAATAGTTGCTTGACTGGTCAGGCAGTGAATCCCCTTTCTAGAGAATGTTTACCCACACCAGATTAGTTTCTACCTTCAAACTGGTGACCCCAAGAGGAGAGGGACCAGGAAAAGGGAAGGGGTTGGGATTTCCTTACTGTCTGCTTCTAAATTTGCCAAGGTCTAAGGCAGGAACAGGAGAATCCCAGGGATTCATCTTTGCTTTCGCCTTGCTCTTTCTTCCTCTGAACCCTTCTCTGCATGGTCTTGTGTATATTTATGGTTTCCTTCCTGTCTTAGACAAAGCTTACAACCAGTAGTATTTTCATCTTTCTCTTGACACTGCAGCTGGCCCAGTAACACTGGTATTTGTGCAGTGACCCTAAATGCCAGTCGGTTAATGAAAGAGCACTGGAGAMGTTTTGTAGTCTCTACTACTGTGGTAGTGGTATCACAGAATATTCTTCAACACCACTTTTCCCTTGGGACTTGTCCAACTCTTGACTTGTCCTGCAGAGAGGGCTTCTGTCAGGCAAGGCAGCGCAGTACTCTGGTTTGCGAAGACGTCTGGGTGTCAGCAGTTGATGCCGGGGCTTCATCTCTTTGTGTCAGGAAGCTGTGAGGGAGCAAAGCTGCCAGTGCCTAGGAGCGCAAAGAGTACCAGAAACATGGGGACCAAGGGCTGAAGCACACTTGGGTGTTACTCCATCTCCCAAGTGAAGCTTCCTCCCCCTAAGAAGGGGAATTGAATAGCTGCTTTACTGTAGAAATCTGCTTGAAGGAGGAAGGCACCACAGAATTATAAACAGGGCAGTTTCCACTGCGTGGGTGAATGCAGACGGGGGAYGTAGGCTTTCACAGTCCAGACGCACTAACCAAAGAGGTCTGAATGTGAAGATAAATTACCTTTATGTCATTGCAAAGAAAGCCTGGGGATCGATGTTAGAATTGCAATGCTGAGAGAGAGAAATGAGCTTTTTGGATATATTTGTATGAAACATCTATCCACACAGGCTCAGCTATTGTTATATAGCTCCCCCTCTCAATATTCAGTATGGATGTAAATGAGCAGAATAAGTCAGTGGAGTATTTAAGTATGCCCCGAAGTTTAAATGTAGTTCACARATAGTTTGTGAAGTGCTCTAAAATTAAGTCTCTGATTTTCAAAGTGCCCAACAACAGATTTGGAAGCCTGACTTGAAGACTTTAGTTTTATTTTTGATGGTATAGGTCTAGACTTTTGGAAATGACTTTTCTGGAAATRACTTTTCTTTGTGTACACATCTTCCCTTTAACTGGCAAAAGAAATTGTAATCTAATCGTTGCACAGAGTCAACTGAAAGTATTGCAGAAAAATCTCTTTATTCTTCATGGAACATCAAGAAACCAGAGTTCTCCTTCCTGAATATCTTACTGCCAACATCAGCRTATACCACTGTGAGGAGGGAAGAGAGATGAGGTACTTGAAGGCTTTTTGGTAATGGTGGTTTGATGTTTTGTTGGATCTTCTCCAGGAAAAAATGGACAGGTATCACTTGATAGTTACCATAGTGGTTTCGGTTTTTAATTTAACTTGTCTGATACTGATGGAGAATAAATGCTGGGCATTCATATGCCAGTTTAGTTTTCTGTCTGAAAGAATACATTTGAAAATAATCACTGTTAGGGGGGAAGGAGCACATGTAGCTGGTTCTCCTTGCACCTTTTCACATTCTTGTGTGACTAGAGAAAAGTAGTCAGAGCAAACCAMCACTTGCAGTGTTAGCTTGGTGTGTTTGCTTCTTTCTCTGAGAGCAGATACAGAACTGAGTGCAAAGCCTAGTCTTGATTGACATAACATGCTGATTGGCAATGTCAGAGTCTCATCGCATTTGTTGGATTTGCTCTGATGAAAGCGAAGATACCTGAGACTAAAAATGAGAACGTGGCTCTGCTGAGGTCTCCAGGCTTCTTGGTTCACTTCAGCAAGACACAGAATGTGAAGTTTTGAGTTGTAGGAAGCTAGAGCAGATCCCATTTGGTTGCTCTGCCTGACTGTTGCAGTGATACCATGGGGTGGCATGTTGCCATAGCGCACACGTCTACCACTGCTTCCTGTCATAAGCCTTACCTTGCTGAAGAGCAAACCTGCAGGATTTGCTCTTCAGCAACAGGGAACTGAGGCCCCTCCTCCATGGAATAGGCCTCCTCACCTCAGC
Source organism: Rhea americana (assembly GCF_003343005.1). Classification (NCBI taxonomy): domain Eukaryota; kingdom Metazoa; phylum Chordata; class Aves; order Rheiformes; family Rheidae; genus Rhea; species Rhea americana. Next base: position 2,595,185 of record NW_028185117.1, on the reverse strand, counting down.
CAAGATTGTGCTGGGAGCTGAACTGCAAGGAATGTCATGTCTTTCATGCCATTTTAAATGTCTTATAGAGACAGTATTCTCTATCTGCTCCTTCTTACTTGCCACCTATTTTGCAAACGTTGCCTCCTTCAGCAAAGTAACAGATCACACCAAAAATGATAGTGCTGTGAGTATATAGAAGATAATACTTTTAYTCAAACAGGCTGGCATTCTCTGGGCTAGATTCTGCTCTGGCATGACTATAATTGAAGAGTTTTTCTGCAAAAGACTGGATTGATGCACATGCAAAGGTGGCCAGAACATTTTTTCCCCCTTTTTTTCTTTTTAGCTTGAGCTCCTGAGAGGAGCTTTGAAGTTGGAGGAAGTCTTCCTAAGAGATTATCCTGCCCTTAATTGGGGCCCAGACAGTTGTGTCACAGTATCCTTCTGTAAAGATGTCAGAATGATTTAATTTGTTTACAGTGCAATATTGAACATAATGCTTTGTTAAAAGGGTTATGCAGTGGGGCAACTTCTGTCCTGTCCTGGTGATGCTATTTTGATGGAGCTGATGTCTGGAGAAGGGGAAGAGCAAGTGTTTCACAGCATCCAAACCTATTCAGCTGGGAGAAGCTGCAGAAGAGCAGGAAAGGGCAAGTGCTGGGAGATCAGGAGAGCCTGACCAGCGTGTGCAGAGAAGCAGAAAAGCCCCAGAGATGGTGAAGAGATTTCCCCCAGGCCTAAGAGGGCAGTGTGTGGGGTATACTAAGCCAGGGAGCTGCAGAATGCTGCTGCCTTAGAAGGCATGACAGAAGGAAAGTGCAGGTCCTTGTCCCTGCAAGGACAAGGACACAGGCAGTAAAGAGGAGCTTTGTTCTCAGCCCTTAGTATTTTAACATGTCCCTAGTGACCTGATTATTTTCTAAAGCATTACCTTGATGCAGCTTATATTTAGAGTTCAAGTTTAGTACTGAAAGATTTTTTTTTTAGCTTATTCTACAGAAGATAGGAATTCTGTTATCTCTGTCCACTTTATTTCCTGTCTGCTGTTTTTTTTTTTTTTTTTTTTTTTCTTCCATCAACTTGAAATGCAGCAAGGGAATCTAGGGCTGCAGTTAGGGAAAACATTTGGCTTTATTGATTGAGGTTAAGTCATTCTTGACAGCTCCAGTGCTCTTAGGTACTGGTGTTGTTGGGTTCAGGGACCCAGCGTCTGCTCCATCCCCCTTAAGCCCTGTGTGGATACTTGCTCTTAGCTTTGGGACAGTTAGGTACAATTCTGAAACACGTCCATGTAATCTGCTGCTTGTGCTCTTTAATGAAACTGTATATTTAACTGAAAGCTCACCACCTGGACAGAATACAACCACCAGCTCTGTGTCTAAGTGGGATGCCTTTTTAATCAACCTGTTTTTCTTAGTGAGAAGTATTCCCAATTAAGTTTACAAGACGACAAGAAAAACTGATTTATTATCAMAGTTAATGTCATAATTTTTGCAGAGTAAAGGCACTATATTTAATGGCATGATGAGGTATCACTAATAGCATTACTAATTATAACTGCTGCAAATTTATAAATAGCAATAGAATGTCATTAAGTATGTGAGTCATGAAGAGCTAGCTTAATTGTTTCTTGTCTTGCTATCAGCCACACCAAAATTAGTCCTAGATTTGCACTGGTTGGTAGGCATCTTGATCTTCCTGCTTCTTGAATTTTCTCTAAGGCTTTACACTCTTAAAAAGAACTGACTTCTTCTTTTCCGYCTCTTTATCATCCTTGCCTCTCCAAAAGTTCTTCACGGCAACTGCATGGTTTCCAGTATAGAATGGGCCATGTTACAAAATGAGGGGTTACAGTACACCCCCGGAGTACATCATCTGTGAAGCACTACAGTGCAGTACTAACAGTTTGGAGCTGAATTATTTCAAGATAAGACAGTTCTCTGATTTATTCTTAAAATTTATCTTCCATGGTAAATTTCAGGATTTTGGTACTTCATACAAACACTGCAAGACTGATGCAGGATAGATAACTGTCATCCCCCTTTTTCTTGACTCAGCCCTACAAATACGGGGCTGCTTTTTGCACATTGGCGTATAGATCAGCTCACGTTTTACTCAGACTCTCCACAATCTTTCATGCCTCTGCTCCCCCTCCCAGTACCTGTTACTTTTCTTCCATTCATGTGAGACTGAATATGACTTAAACAGCTGTTGAAACATGACTTTTGATCTCAGTAGGATTTTGTAAAGGCACACAGATGCAATTGATATACCAAGGCTGTAATTTGCCAGATTATTTCTAGAGGTTACTTGAAAATTTGCGCATGGGCTTTGGGATTTATTTAGTGTCGCTGTATAGCCTGTATTGTTTATAAGCATCTCCAAGCTAGCAAGGAAGTTAGATTCCTTGGCCACTTACCCTGCAGACACAAAAGGAAATTTAAGACCCTTTCTGTGTGTAGTAGGAGCCAGCTGCCGATAAGAAAGGTCTGACAAAGAAGCAGTTTGGGTTGAAGTCTGTATATTACAATCTTGTTCTAATTCCTGTGTGAACACTATCTCTGTTATTTTACAATAGGTTTGTAATCCTTGATTAAATGGATCATTTTAAAACAGATTGTTTGGGATGTTTACGTAAGTGTGTGTACCTGTTCTAAGAATACAAGTTCTATGAAGGACAGAAGGACAAGCTAGGGTTGCAGTGATACACTCTGGGGCTGGTGTGCCTGCTGTTTTAAACACGCTTGTCTCAAAGTTATCTCAACTGAAGCATGAACTCCAGGACTCTGATTAACTCCATTCTCAACCCTGAATCTTTCCCCAAATGAATGGCAGTTGTGAAGAAAATATTGCACTGATGTGAGTTGGCTCAAGGTGTTCAGGTGGTACCTTTATATGGGAGAAGCCAATCCACTGAAGGGCACTATCTAACCTTGGGAAAATCAATATGAAGATTCCTGGTGATTTAAATAGGAGGCTTGCAAGGTTTTCTGTATGAACCAACTTTACAGCCCCCGGTTTATAAACTTCCAACTGTGTACTGCCTTTGTGGTAAATGAAAGCTTAAAAGGATCTGATGTTGTCAAATAAATTACATAGAGATAATTTATGATAGGAGTTTTCAGTTTCTTCAGAAAGCCTGAAGGCACTGTATACTTTTTTGAGGACACTGCCTAAGGGACAAGAGGATACGTGATTTGTGTAAGCTTTGGCAGATCTTCCTCAGCCTTACAGAAAAGCAGGGGCATTCAGAAAGTCACAGCATGTTGTCAGGGAAGTAGGCAAATGAGCGATCCAAGGTGGAGTAGGATGAGTATAGTAACGCTTGGCTGGAAGTGGGAAACATTAGRGCTGCTGAGGGATATGAACAAAGGTGCTTCAATATATCTGCAAAAGGAGAAAGAATGGAACAAAGTGGCTTCGTTTCATCTAGCTCTTTACATTGTGGGGTATGAGAAGAGCTGAATGCTGCCTTTGTGCACAGTCTTTTAGACGCTGAATTGCATTGTCTCCTTATGTATGCACACTGCTGGGGCTGTTACAGAGTCTGCTCTGGTGTGTAGAGGAGAAACTCCCTTCTGGCAAAAGACTTTCAGAAGGATGTATGTCCTACAGATATTGAGCTGATCTGCCTCTGCCCAGTGAACACTTGGTTTAATACTTGGTTTAATTCCTGTCTCTCAGCAGTCTGAGTTCTAAACTGGAGTGATCCATTCTCCTGAGAAGGTGACAGAGAAAATCTGCTGCTCTTCTAACGGACCAGAGTGGGRAAAGATCACTGTTTGTCCTGAATGTCTGTGTCATACAACTTGGGCCTTGGATTTGGTTGTGCAGGAATGAGCCAGGATATTTACCTATGTACCTCTTGGCTTGGAGCAAATGGGCAGGAAAATATGAGCCATATCTCCAAGGCTGGTTGTGTTGTGAACCTGGATCATCAGTGCTGGACACAGCAGAGAAGACTGTTGGTGGCTAACTACTACTCTCTTGTGCCACTTGCTCTTTTCCCAGCAAGGACCTGACATACAGGACCTGACTGCTTTAGATGTCCTTGAACTAGATGGGTTCTTCAGCAGAAGTTACTGTARTCTTTGTGGGAAGTACAGTTATTAGTGACAACCATGATTCTGAGGCTAATAATGAGAATACTCTGCAGTAGCTTGAAGTACCAGCTGCACTAAGGTATCTTCTAGCCAAGTCTCTGTTCATAGTAGTAGTTTCTTCCTCAGTGAACTTTCGCGTTAGCAGATTGTGGCAGAGAGGAGCAATGTGTATGCAAAATGCCATGAAAGTGCTTATTGCAGGACAAGAGACTGTTGGAGAGTCAGAGGGAAAAAAAAAAACCTTGCAAATACGTATGTACAGCTGTGGTACTGACCTGTGATACAGTCCAGCAGAAAAGGTTCATGGCTGTTGAAAAAGATTTGACAGGAGCCAGATCTTAAAATATAGCTACAAAAGGAATCACTCTTCTGAAAGGCTCAGACACGGCTAGTCAACAGGATAATAGGACTGGAAAAATCGACCAAATATTTTATCAAATGGGCAGAGGTGAGTGAGCATAAATTGCTGTCTACATCTCATATTAAGTTCATGCAGGTTTAATGAAGCTCCACATAGTGATACGTGCAGTCATTGGTTCTCCTGTGAATTACTGGCATTTCCTTTGGTAGCAGCTTGTTGAGCCCATCTGTAGAGAGGTCCAGTAGTTGTCATCCAYGCTCGATGGAAGAGCGGCAGTTGGATTGCAATGTCTCTTACTCTAAATTAGAGTCCAGGCTCATTTCAGTCCCTGAATGGGAAGGTAAAAGACAGGGCAATGGCTTAGGGGGATGTTTTGCTCAGCCTTTTAAATTCTATGAATTCAGGCCTATCCAGACATGAACTGTTTTGACCATTTGTTAATGGTGACAGTTTCCAGGATGTCATTTTTTGTGAACAAAGGAGGAAGGGGAACCAAATCTTCTTGGCTAGGGACAGTGATGATGTGGTTTAATACATGGACACTTCAGCCCAGGAATTGAGAAGGACTTTGAACAAAACGTGCACTGTGGTCTAGGAAGAGAGAAAGGCTTCATAAAACTAAACTTTTTCTTGTGTTTGGTCCRTATACCTAATGGCTGTAAAGCTGCAAAGAACTGAGTTTCTTGTGCTTCAGCTGTAAGTGACTTGCCTTCGGTACGTACTACAAGGCTTCCTTTCCATTACACCAAGAAGTAATAGCGTGCATGTTTTGTTGTACTGTAGGCAGAGGAAACTCCTTTAAATTCAAAGCAGATATGCATGCTTTGCTCCTCCACCCCTTTCCCCCACAGATTTAAGCAAACAAACATAGTTATTGTTTGTTCTAAATTAATAACATATGCAATGTAATTTGTTAATGTGCTTTACATTACTAGATATTTTAAAAACATAAGGTTTGCGTATATAAGTGTAGGACTACTTATCATACTGCAAAACACGACTGGGTTACAGCGTACTTCTACCTTTGATACGTTAAAACTTGCAGATACCCAAAGAATACTGTAGACTTCATTACACTGTTATCTATCACAAACAAAAACAGCTTAAAATAAGTTTCACGGTTAGACTTTGATGAAGAAGAATTGGACAGTTCATCTATAAATTAAGTGAACAACTTTACTATCCTAGTTGACTCCTGTCACTTAGGGATACAGGCCTTCTTAAGCATGAGTAACTGTGCTATATGTTCAGAATTAATGAAAGCATACTTCATTATCTCAGCACTGCTGGAGTAGAATTAAAATACAGTGCTTTGTAAAAGAGCACTTTATTTTGCATTTCTGGAATAATCAAAAATTCATTGTTTTAGTAACAATGGCTTTGTCAAAAAGTAACATTTTACTTAAAACATAGATACGGATTTGCGATGGTAAGTGAACTACAGCACACTTTGGGGCAAGCATTTTCTTACTGGAAAAAAAAGATGGAATAGTTGTGCTGGCTAGAGCAGTGCTAAAATAGTGTTCTTCTCTCAAAGTAAACAAAATTTACCTGTTTGACTAGGTTTAATTATCAATGAAATATTTAACTGTTTTACCCCTATTAAGCAGTCTCAAAGAAACTATCCTTTTATATTTAACAGCTTGCTGCTTCTCTATCTGAAGCCAGTTGTGAACTGTACGTGCCTTTCTTGGAGTGTCTAAATACTGTATTTTATCATAAAGCATCAAGAAGGGGAACCCTTGGAAAGTTTCAAACAGCCTGTACTAAATGATGAATTAGAATTCTTTCTGACTCTGAGATTTGAAATGCTTTAGGGTTTCAAAAAAAAAAGTCTACGCAGTGAAAAGATTTGGATCACAATAAGTTAATTAGTAAACATCTTCCCTATAGATGCTGCCTGGAAAGAGAGACTGACAGCTTTTTACCTTATTTGTTCCAATACAACTGTAATATTTTTCAAATTTTGACAAAAATTTGAGGCGAAGTCTTCAAGTAATTTTTTTCAGAAGTGCTAGGGGAAAAAAGGTGAGGAGACCTATATGTAAAGGAAATGAGGGGCAAGCTTGGCTGAACAGAGAACTTGTTTGTAACCTGAAAATTTTCATCTTAACTTTACAAAGCAACTTGCGCTGTTGACTTCAGTAGATTTGCCTCMTTTCTCTACTGCCAGGCTGTCTTTAATACAGGTATAGAGCATGGCCCTGGAAACCTCCAGCCCATCAACACAGTACACTTGACTATGCACATTGCCACTCTCTATCCTGTTCTGTCTTGCTTTCTGATATTTTTCTTCAGCATGATACACGTTGCTGTTAACCCAAGCGCTTGATCGAAAAGGTGCTCTAATGCTGCTGTGAATGAGGGGCTCAGTGGAATGGGAGAGACTTCAGGGGCTTGGCAATCATACGAGTGTCTATTCTTTGTGCCTCTTTTGAGCAAATGCCTGTTTTTATTAGATACTTATTTGAATGTTATAACTGCTCTTTGAGAACAAAAAGTGGGAATTTTTATAAATATCCTACCCAAACACTTTAAAGTATTTGTAAGCTTGAGGCTCTGAAAGCATTGTGTGCATCCTAAAGCAAATGTAACTCACTAAGCATCGTTGTTCAACATTGATACAGCAGAGTAAACAGGATATTTTAACACATAAAAGGTTAAATTTTCAAGTGACTTTAGAAGGGAACTTTGAAGCTTAATTTGCACATCCAGTTTTCTAGGGTGAGTGTTCAATTTAAGAACACCGTTATACTCGCACTGCCTGTGATCTGATCCAGAATATAGAGTTTAAGCCTCAAAGAAGTACTAAGTCTTCAAAAACTTGGAATCCAAAATTTCTGCATATTAGCTCTGAAAGTCAGGCTGTTGCTATTACCAAATTTTCCAAGGATGGCACAATGATATCCTTCTTTCTCTCGTGAATGTTTTCTTCTCAGTGAAGGCATAGAAGAACTGACAGGCCTCTGAGGAAACTGGGCATTCATTTTCTAGGCTGAAGAACCTCACTCTCTTACACTGTTCTTGTTGCTGAAGGTTTTGGTCATCTTGTCCCTGTTTTCTGACCCCGTTTTGCAGTGCTACTCTGTCCCTTCAGGAAAGGAAATGTCAGAGCTCTGTACAGTGCTGAAGATGCAGGTGCTCCATATACGTAGTCCTGTAATGTTCTGTTCTTTCTTTCTTCCCTAATAATTCTGAGATGCTGATTTGCCTTTGACCACTGCTGAAGACTGAGCTAGTATTTTCTTGCAATTAGATGTTAAAACCCTAAGTTCTTTCCTGAGTGGTAAAATATTTGGCTTAGAAGCTGCCTTTATACTCATTATGTTGGGATTGTGGATTTCTTTTATTACTTCACCTCACAGGGATTGTCTTCTGTAACTTTTATTGCCCAGTCGCTCAGGGTTCTTCCTCCATTCGTTCTGCAAGGTGTGATTAGATTTGTCAATTACTGGCCATGCTGATCAGCCACCCACAGAAATGGGACAGTGACTGCGGTGTGATAGGTGTAGGTTCCTTGCGTGCAAGCTCTCTGTCTCTAGCTGGAGTCGGTTTTCCTCCATACCCAGTTGATGGGGCTGCGGGACTGTTTCCTCCAGTACTGGACATGGTGGCTTCCTAGGAGCAACCTGGCAGTTTCAAGCAATAAGTTCTTCACTAACAGACTAGATGTTTCAATGGAATCTCCCCCCTACCCTTAATTTCTCCTGCTCCCTTTCTGTGAGACAGGATCATTTCTGAGCATTAAGTTTGTGGGGAGAGTACAAGAGGCTGGGGTAAGTTTGGAAGAGACAGAGCAGAAGTTCCGGTATATCCATCTGGACATGATGCTTGCATGTAGCTTATAGGGGATTAGAGCTGTTAAGGGGATTTTCCTTCTCAAGTCTCATGTTCCTTAGTGGCTTGCCACAAACTCACCCATTTCCAGCTTATTCCATTTTCTTGTGTATCTTCTTGCTTCTCTTCTCAGAATATAAGCAGCAGATGAGCTGCAGCCTGAACCTTGACAAAGTGGGTCTGTAGTTCATTTCTGCTGATCTGTCCCAGGTTGTGATTTGGCCAGTCATATCCAAAGACCAGCAGATCCTGCAGACAAGTTACTTGTTTGGTGTTGCTCTGCAGAGCATTTGAGGCTGCTTGTGCTTTCCATTTAAAGCCTCCTGTGGCAAGGKAGTGTTAAATAAGATCTGTCGCTTTGCGCTCTTTTTTGCACGGAATATTGATGTCACATTAAGTCAAACCTTGAAGGTGTAAGTTTCCCAGTTAAGGTTTGTTCTGTGCTAGCTGCCACAGAACTAGGAGAGTTCTCTGTCCTGTTTCTTTGTGACAGAGAAAGGAACTCAGAATGAGGTAACCAGGTCTGCTCTAAGAACTTTTAATATTGTAAAATGAGTTAGGGATGAGGATACCTTAAATTGCACTTCTGTATTGACAACAGCTCTCTTGAAAATGCAGTGATCACTAGCATATAAGAATGWGTTCTGGCAGTGAAGTATGAGCTATGCAGGCAAACTTCTCTGCCTGAGAGAAGGTGCATGAATGGTAAGAGGGCTTGGTGGTATTATTAACTCCTTCTAGTGCAAATCAGGCCACAAAAAATGGAGGTTACAGAAGGATAAAAATGATTAACTGYTGGGTGGAAAGTAATACACAAAGTTTCTGTGAAATGGGAAAAATRCACTTAGGGTAGTGAATGGGGCTGATGCTTTTGAAGGCAACCTGCACGTGGGGTGCTTGCTTTTCCACCTGTTCTTTGTGCTTTGCTCTTCAAGTGTGCGTATATTTTCACATCAGCAAATCTTGGCTATGTGGAGAGTAAGAAGCCTTGCAGGGGTTTAGGACTTGGGCACTGGCAATCCATCCTGGATGTGGTAMGGGCAGTGAGAACCAGATCTGGATCACCTGGCATGTTATATCTTCCAAAGCGACWACCACATGAAAGCTGCTGTTCCTCAAAGCCTCACCCAGACCAGTGAAAACAATTTACGGTGCAGCAGGATGCAGCTGGATGTTCTTCATCCCTGGTTTGGATTTGCACTTTAGCCCCCAGTCATTTCGTCTTGCTTGTAGGCTACAACGGCATGGTACAGGCAGAGCTGGAGCAAGTTGTTCTGGTGTCTCTAACTTGCTCCCAGATTCAAGTGCAGTCACGTTTCTTTCTAGCTGCTGGCTTCTGCTCATTCAATCGCTCCTGACCCACAGGCTTCTTTCCAGGTGACAGTGGCAGCTGGTGAGGCATGGATCCATATGCTCCTAACTGGATGGGAGCATATGATGAACAGYATTATGCCCTCTCCCTGTTACAGATCTTGCAGAAGACTTTTCTGAGAGGAGAGGTAAGGTCAAGTTGTTAAYGAAGGAAAAAGTAAGAGATGTTCCTGGGAAGTTTGAGGGAACTTCAGGGAAGCACTGCAGCTTCGGGGGGCGGGGGAGGAATCGTTTACAAACTGATACTTCTGTGGGGTTTACTTTTCAGTATTTTGTCTGTTGGTCARAAGCCAGCAGAAGTGTCAATTTAACGTGCAAACTCCTTGGCTACAGCAGATCTTCTAGAAAAGCGATCATGTTTGAATCGGTGTGAAGGCACAGCTGTACTAATGGTGTTTAAAAAAAAAAAAAAAAAGATGTTTTTGGCAGTTGTATTATATCCAAGCAAACATGTCAATAGCAAGAGTGTGAAAACTAATGGAAAAATAAAATTAGTATTAAAAATGAAACAGTCTTTTGAAATTGAAAATCAAAAAATAACTAGTTCTTTTTTTTCTTGCCAGCTCATTTGTCAAAACTAGCACATTTTTAAAAACAAGTTTGACAATACCAGCACTTTTTAAAATTAGAAATACAACWTTTGGAAAAAATGGCTGGTTGGATGTGACCTGTTTCTTGTAGTTGCTCATGCCTGGTGCCACACCTGAGACCATGAAGATAGGTTTTACATTAGCAGTACAGGAGAATAGCTTGTGCGGACTTCCTGTGGGGATGAGATGTCCCAGAAGGCAAAGTACAGTCATACCTGGGTGAATGCTTCCACAGCTGGTGGAATTTTCTTCTCTATTGTCAAACTCGACTCCTGAATATTTCCTAAACCTGACGCTGTGCTGTATGGCCAGGCATGTTGTGGAAATGTTCGACTGCTCCCCCTGAAGAGGGAGTTTGTCGTGGGGATGGAAGTTGTCATGCTGTGCTAGCTGCCTGTTCTGCCTCGACACCTGCATCCTAGGGCAAGCTTGTGAGCAGGCACAGCACTGTCTCGACAGATGGGCGTGAGCATGAACAGCCTGAAGACCGTGTATGTGTGCCAGGGTGGGGTAATAAGGTCAGAATTGCCAACTGGGGAACTCGAGAGGGCTCTTAGTCTGGAGCTTAGGAGCTGATAATGAGGGTGTTGAGCATCCAGAACTCAGCTTTGGCTTTTAAAGGTACAAATGAATCGTTTCCTTGCTTGTGAGTGTAGAACTGAGAGAGTAATGAATCTCTAACTTCTGAGGAAATGTCAAAGGGAAGAAGTGAAATCTAGATAGCTGTGACTTTAGTTATCTTGGAAGAGCAGCAAAGGAAACTTGTATGGGCATATTGTTTATTTCTCTTTGTTTCATTGGTCAGCCAGCTGCAGATGCTAAACTTGAAATCATGTTTTACTTTTTGTACTCCTTTCTCTTGCTAAGCACATCACAGCATGCCATCCCTGTGCTAAAACTGGGTGATAACACAGGCTAGGTATGGGAAAACAGGAGTGCTTTCCAGCTGAACTGGAGCTACGAAAGAGCTGCTGAGGCAGAGATACAAGGACCCTACTTCAGAGGAGAAAGCTTACAAAGCAAACAACAAGATAGTGTGAATGTCCAGAGAAGAAGCCAACCCCATGGGAATTGAGTAAGGGACAAAGATTAAAAACCTGAGAAGTCAGTRTTGGTTTAAACATAATGAATGAAGAGCAAAAAGGAGGTAGTCTTTACACTGTCACCTGCAGGTTAGTGGTTTTCAGGGGTTCTGTTAAGGTTTTCTTTCCTGCAGCCAGTAAGACTAAACCTGCTTCTGAAGTTCTTGATGATAAGATCTGGAAAACAAGCAGTGTTGCAATATCTGCTAGTGTGTGGGCAGAGTATTTGCATGAGAAGAGGAGAACCTGTGATTCTGTCTGAAAGACAARATTTCAAACCAAGTTGGGTGTAGGTAGCTCTGTTAATGTCGGTGGGAAATACAAACATATATCAAGAGTATACACCTACAATGAACATCTGATGCTACAGTGCATATGAGGAATCTGATTTATTGTRTAAAGAAAAGCTAGACAAAATCTTAGATAGATACATAATGTAACTTGATGAATAATCAACAGTATGAAGTTTGTTTATGTGCCTGTAGCTTTGGTTGGTACCCAAATATTATGCAAATTTATCTCATAATGCTGTGCCTAGCATAACAATGTGTTTTATTTCAGTATTTTGCTGCTTTGTACAGAGCTTTGGCTGTTTGTGCTGTCATACAATAGTTCTTCTGATTGCAGCATGCGCTGTAATTTAAGCYTTGATTAAAAAAATGCACACTCTAATGGATCCTTAATGGAGTTCCTCTTTAACGAGGAARGGAGAAGTGATAATTAATATTGAACACAAGAAGATCTGATTCTTATTTACACTAAACAATTCTGCACCTCTCTGGCATTTCTTTAAGATTCCTTAGTGTGTGTATGACAAGCATTTGCAGCCACCCTAAGATACTCCTGCACTAACAGAGTAGAATGAGAGGGCTGCATATAAAAGAGTCTCAGACTTTACTTTTTGACTTGCTTCACGCAGAGTCAGAGGCAGTAACTCCCTTTTGGAGTTAGCAATGTGTGAAAATGAAATGACAAAATAAGCATTCCACTCTGCCTCCTGGAGGATTTAACCACACTAACACTGATGTGCAGAAGTGTGCTCTGACCCAAAGCTGGGGTCCTGAGCTGATAAGGAAGTGAGGAGTTTTTTTCCAATGAAAAAACTCACTGAAAGGTAGTGGTGGGTTTTTGATCAAACCAACAGCTTCCCCTGCTATTTTTTTTTAATAAGCTTTTTTAAAAGGCTTCTTTTCTGAAAATATCTTTTAAATTGGAAAATATTCTATGGGGAAACATTCAYCAACTGCTGTTTGCTCATCCAACATGTGCAAGTCCCTGTAGGGCAATCCTGAGAGGAACCCTACCCTGTTATCCCTGCACCCTGTAGTCAGTGTGACCAGATTTCCCAGTAGTTGCCTGTTTTGGGTTGCTGCTTAGTGTAAGTCAAAGCATTGCTTGCTGCACAGAACAGCACTGGGGAAGGTCAGGGTCTAACTGTGTTTTGTTGTATATGACTGACAAAAAAAATACCAATGGCAAAACTCATGGCCAAGGCAAGGAGCAGCACTCGGACATCAATGTGAGTACAGTTTTACCTGTGTACCCCTACTGGAGAATTGGTCCCACTTCCTATCATGCCAGGCTGTTCTCTTGACACTATTTTTTTTTTCCCCACTTCTAGTTTCTTGCATTAGAAACACTGATCATAACAATTGTTTCTTGGTTGTGCTGAATACATTGGTTTGTAAATATGGCAGTGCAGAAGCATTGCTACAGCTCGGTGCCCTGGACCAATATAGCATGTAGGCCAAAAGTTTCCAGACTGCCAGTTGTGTCTGCCTTCTGGCGCAGGGGTGTCCTGAGGCTGTTGCAGGGCAAATATGTACCTAGTCTGTTATTTTACCCTAGACTTACTGTATTCTAGTGACATTTGAGGACACATTTTCACAGCTCCTTTGAAAAATCCTAGCTTTTGCTCTTTATTACATGTCATTTATTTCACTTGATAGTGTACATATTTATATGTAAAAACTTTAAAAGTGTACTTTTCCATTAATCTACTCTGTCTCTGAACACTTCCAGCTAAAGCTTTAGAGTAGCTTTGAGCCTATTTTATGCATTCTGCAGCTGGACAGCCCCCATGCAGGGAATGATCCAGAGCTCTTTCTGTTGCCAAGCCCTCTGGTCCCATTCACTGCTCTCTCTTGTTATAGCCTGTCTATTACTTGTCATTTTGTGAGCAAGTCAGCTGCATTATCCTTTTTCCTCACCACTGAAAAATGATGGAAGTCTTTGCCTGATGTTTYATAATTGCTGGAGTTCTTCAGGGACTAATACACCATGTGCTGGTTGGAGCAACGGTTTCTGGATACAATTACCRTAATCATTTCCCTCTGTACCATAGGCATCCAAAGAAGATGAGGGGTGAATAGATTTATTTATTGCTGCCATCAAAATCCTTCATATTGATGAATAAACCAGTTCGTTCATCTGTGGCTGTCCTCCTGGTTTGAGCTTGTGCATTCCTCGCCCAATCTTCCTTGTCTAGAAACAGAGAAGGAAACTTGTCTAGCCAAACACTGTCTCCTTTCATACCTGAGACCCACAGTGATATAAAACCATCCAAAGCAGAATTAAACCCATATCAGGATGTTTCCCCTTCTTTCCAAAACATCTTCACCRTTTCAGGGCACAAAGCAATGCTAGTAAGTGCTGCATATCTAAGCAGCTTTATTCTCATAAGAGCAGTTGTGGGTTCCCTTCCATATGTGGTAAGGTTTCAGCATAAGGTAAGGATACAGTAGCAACTTAGCACAGGTAGATTGTCACTAATGTTTGTTCCATTTTATTTTTGGACAACAGTAAAGGCAGAACTGAGATGCTCAGCTGGTGAAAATCAGTTTTGGCACTGAAGTTGTCTTTCAAAGGATCTGGCATGTATTTAATTTGTTCCAYATTTCTGTACTGTAGGGTGTGTGTGATAACAGTGCATCTGTAAATAGGCTCATGGGGGCTGTATTAAATACTAGGAAGACGAGCCTGTGAGAAACCTAGGCAAATAACCCTGTTTTGACTGCCTTGGTTCCTACTGAGACTGTAAAGGGATTGGAGCCCTGAAAACTCCAGGGTTCTACTCTGCAATTCTTATGTCAACACTTCCTTAACTACCTGAGCAGGACTCTTACTCTGAGGTGTGTTGACTCACTGGTGTGGTTTGGAAATGAAGGCATCATTCTTCAGAGAATTCCTTCAAGACAAAGTGTGTGTCCCAGACACCTTATTGTAATGTGGTTGYGCACCATTTTTTCCCATTTCAATTTAGTTACAATTCACTAAAATATGTGTATTAGTGTATGTGTGTATACACACATATATACACATAAACACATCCAGGAATACATATGTATACACTAGTCTGTGTTCTGCTTTTCTATATGCATATATAGAAGCAGAGCAACAATATATATGAAAGTATTCATATAAAAATACAAATACATACATGCGTGCACACACACAGAGATATATATATGTATAAAAATATATATATAAAAAAGCACAAAAGAGAAGGACTCATGAAGCACCTGCAACTTCATATGATACTTTTTTTTTGTTGCTCTGCTTTTTCCTTTTGCTGAGCTCCCTGTTTGCAGCTCTGCTTTTGCATTTGTACTTTAGGATGTGTGTGGGTGAAATGAGGTCCCTGGAAGGTTGTCCTGTTTCCAAGTCCTGGAAGAGAAGCTAAGGCATGACTACTGTATATCTTCTAAATAGAGAAGACTCCTTTTTTTAAAAAGAAAAAAAAAAGAAAAAAAAAAACAGATCTGACACCTGTGTAAATAGGTTTCAAATGTGTTTTTAAATTATGTCAGTGTGGGATTTTGCTATAGAGACTGTCCTTCGCAAAGATGAGTTTATGTACTGCCTTCAAACAGTAATAGCAGTGCTAGATGGATTTTATGATTATTTTAATTCTTTACCATAATTGCAACTTGGTTTTACCTTCTCTTTGTCAGTTCTAGAGAGAATATATTTACAGAGAAGTTAATAAATGTATTTGCTGCAAAGCTGCAGTCAAATGAATTTGGAAATAATTTCCAGTGTGACAGCAAACATAGCTGCACTGAATACTAGAGATGGAAACTCTCAGTGTAGTCTAGGTGCCCAGGTCTCATTAGCTCACTTGAAAACTCCAGTCCTGTATGGTTGCGTATTTCCATTTGTGGTGTGTGATGTGGTTAGTGAGGTAGGTTTTTGCACTTTTGTTGGGGGAGTGGGACACTCCCCCAATTAGGAGAATGACAAGTGACAGATTGTGACAGCAGATAGTGAGTGTTTTTCTTCTGGCACCTCTTTTCCACAGCGGTTGGTCCTTGAGAAACCTTTGGAACTCAATTCCAGAGTAACGCTGAGTAGGATCTGTCTGAGCAAGGGTCAGGGAACCTGAAGACTTTTATCTGTGTGATTCTACTCACAAGTTTCTTTCTGTGGTGGTAGCTTGCTTCATTGGAGCTCGTAGCACTTTGTGAACCCTCGAGCGGTTGTTGGTAGCTCTCCACTGCATGACTGAGATCTTCTGACTATATTGTCAGTCCCACTCTTGATGTTGAAACTTGTGCCTCTCCTTCCCCTGGTTGGTTAGCAGACTATCTGACCATCTAAGAGCATACACTTTTTTCTGCTTGCTAGATGCAGCAATCATTTTCTTTGGCAGCAGTGAGAATACTTCCTCCCTCCTTTCTTTCGGTAAAGGGATTTTCTTTTTTTGGCTGCTACAAATCCTTAAATAACTTCTCCATTCACGTATTGGTGTATGTTCTCTCATTCAGATTTTTCCAGTATTTAAATTTCTTTTTCCAACCATAAATTCGAACTTGATTGTGCTTTTGAGCTAGCAAAAAAAAAAAAAAA